>NC_056575.1:1683812-1813812 GCF_018340385.1 Cyprinus carpio
ATAAACACGGCATGTAAACATCTCGATATGTGTCTATGTGTGTTATCCATACTAATTAATCACGTAGGACTAACTTAAATGAGTATAAAGAGCTCTAAATTCCTTTGTAAACGCTACAGGCTGCTAATGAGCAACTCAAACTTCAGCTGTGTTGAGAGAGTAAATAAACACAGTAAATACAGACACAGTTGCGCTGCCACGACGATGATCTAAATGTATCAGAGTTGTGCTTTATTGCATGGTTTTTCTTTAGTGAATCAAGGCACAGAGCTGCTGTGACCCGGAGCCAAATATGCAAGAGGGGCCAGGAAAGGGTGAGCGGGTTTTATTCATCTCTGGATAAGCTGCTTGTGTAACTTCACATACACTTGACTGAACAAGGCATATAGGAATGAGTTGTTGAATTTATCTGGGATGTATCTTATATTTTAATGCATCATTTTTTAAAAGGTGAGTAAACCTTTAACTCTGTATTTTTTTTTTTATTATTTTGAATTTTTTTTTCCAGGTGGGCAGAGCTCAGATGAGAGTTTGGAGGAAGAGGAGGCTCAGCGGTGCCCGATCTGTCTGAACCGACCCAGACGGACGGAAAGAGCCGTACCCGACTGCTGCAGACACGTCTACTGCTTGGACTGCATCCGCCGCTGGGCTCAGGTCAGCTGTCACTTCTGATTTAAAATGCTTACACACACACACACACACACACACACACACACACACACACATATATATACAGTACAGACCAAAAGTTTGGAAACATTACTATTTTTAATGTTTTTGAAAGAAGTTTCTTCTGCTCATCAAGCCTGCATTTATTTGATCAAAAATAGAGAAAAAAAACAGTAATATTGTGAAATATTATTTACAACTTAAAATAATAGTTTTCTATTTGAATATACTTTTAAAAAATAATTTATTCCTGTGATGCAAAGCTTCAGCATCATTACTCCAGCCTTCAGTGTCACATGTAACATCCAGTCTATCACATGATCATTTAGAAATCATTCTAATATTCTGATTTATTATGAGTGTTGGAAACAGTTCTGCTGTCTAATATATTTGATGAATGAAAGGTTAAAAAGGACTGCATTTATTCAAAATAAAAAAAAAATTCTAATAATATATATTCTAATAATATATTTTCTTTACTATCATTTTTTTATCAATTTAACAGATCCTTGCTGAATAAAAGTATTGATTTTATTTAAAAAAAAAAAGAAAAAAAAAATTACTGACCAGTAGTGTATATTGTTATTACAAAATATTTATATTTTAAGCAGCAGAACTTACCTGTATTATAAATATAATTTTCTACTGCATTATGCTTCTGTAACCTGTGAGGTTTTTGTTTGTGTGTGTGTGTGTTGTCGCGCTCATTTGTTTTGGTTTCTCCGTGAGTCTCTCACACACAGACAGGCTACGCGAGACTCAACTTGGTGCAACCTTACTGTCAACATTATCCATTATCAGTCACCGTTTACACTGAATGTGGTCAAATCAAGTAAAATTCTCTTCCACCTGCCCCTAAAAAAAATCCACTTGTCCCGGACAAATGTTAATGTCGAGCCCATATATATATATATATATATATATATATATATATATTATATGTGTGTGTGTATATGTATATGTGTGTGTATGTGTAGGATTTTTGATCAGAAACCTGCTAAGTTTTAACTCGCCTTGTGCAATATGTTTTGTATTTATTTACCCATTTGTAATTGGTTTTTATTTTAATCAAATATTTACGTAGCCCATGTTGTTTTTCTCTATATATTCTGTATGCACTGTATGTTCCTGTAACAGCCTGTATAATCCGCACACTGCCCAGGTTGTAATGTGTAATGTTGTGTGTGATGGGCTACAGATGGTTCAGTCCTGCCCAGTGGACCGCAGACCCTTCAGTGTGATCTACCTGCAGGGCTCCTCGCAGCAGTGCATCAAGGTCAGACGTCCTCCTGATGTCCTGTACGTCTCAGTAAGAGGCTCTTATTCCTGATGAAACTAAGCCGAGCTTCTCCTCTGTGTTTCAGCTCCCTGTGAAGGCACCCAGACTTTCAGAGCTGCACCCATGCTGCAGTCAGGATGGTCAACGGATGTGTCGCGTCTCTGTGTAAGTGCAGTGTGATTGTGTTTGCATATGCTGCTTATCTGATTATTTAATGTATAATTGTGTCGTTAACAGGGAAGAGACAGGAAGCACAGAGGGAACACAAGAGAAAAGAGCTAATGCCAAACTGAAATGCCACAGAAAATGTATGTGCTTCATTATTGATTCTTGTCTTGTTCATGATATATTTGTATCATATTTCAATATGAAAGAATATTCCAGGTTAAAATTCTGTTGGTTAAAATACTTTGGACATGTTAGATCATAATACATTGTAAACCAGACTTATTATAGTTGCTAGCTAAACTAAAACTAAAAGCCTAAAAAAAAAATTCCTTTTTTTTTTTTTTTTTTAAATAAAGTAAATTTGAACTGAACTGAAATAAAATATTTAAACACAATTAAAAAAAATTCATTTTCATTTACTCTAACTTGATGTACTAAAATAACTCAAAAATCAAAAAAAGAAATAAAAAAGAATAAAACCTATGTAGACACATTATGAAAATCTGATGAAAAAAAATTGAACAAAATTACTAAAGCTTAACTAAATTGAAAATGTAGTTGGAAAATCTGAAAACAAAAACTTATTTAAAATATTAATAAAAACTATAAATTTATTAATAATAAACTTTAAACTAACATTAACATTAATGTAAATTTCAACTTTAAATATTACAAATAAGTACAGTATGTTTATATATATATATATTATTATTATTATTATTATATTATTATTATTTATATATATATATATATATATATATATATATATATATATATATATATATATATATATATTTATTATTATTATTATTATTATTATTATTATTATTATTATTATTATTATAATTTTTTGTTTTTGTTTGTTTTTTTCAATTTTTAATCTGGTGCCGCACAATATATATCCACATATATTTCCATCATATCTATAATACTGTAAACGTTTTCATTTTTTTTTTTATACTAGATTTTTTTTCAAAGCTGTATTTAATTGATTAACGTAACGAGCTCTGTATAACAGAACAGAAAGATAAATGTTTAGTAATGTGCGCTTCCCAAACTCGTCAAAGTAAAGGCTTTTTTAATTCTTCAGCAGGTGATTCGGATGAATCTTTGGATAAAAACAGGAAGGTAAGTCATGCACTAATTGTGTTTCTGAGTCTCATTTATCGCGTTTGAATGAAACGGGAAGTGTTAAGCAATGTTTATGTGTGCAGGAGAAAGGAAACTCATGCCACTCTCTTCTGCTCGCTCAGCATTGTCACTCATCACTGCCCAGCCAGCAGGGTGCGACGGTCGGCACGCTGACGCAGATCATGTAAGCGCACATGTGACTTGTGTTTCTTTTTGGTGACTGAACAGTGTCTCTTGGATTCATGTTAAAGTGTCTTTTCTGCTTTGCACTGTAGGACAGGATCTGTCGAGGTTTGTGAGGAGGGACCAGATGACATCCAGTGGAGGAGATTAGAGAGAAAACGCAGGTGGTTTCCTGCCTCTGTACCTGCGTCCAGGTGAGAAGCAAGTTATGAATATCACGTCACAGTCATTTCAGGGACAATCAGTTTTTGTTTTGAAAACGTGAATTTGTAATGTAGTATTTGTACAGTTTGGCTGCTATTTGCTTTTGTGCGCCTGTCCCTTATTTTGACTTGTGAACCTTTTAGGGTGTCACTCCGCTCACACCTGCTTCTGTCAGCTGTCTCTGCCTCTCTGAATGTGCTTCTTTCTGAACACACAGGTAGGTCCACTCAAAACCAAGTTGTCTTTAATTTATATTAAAGGACATACTAATACTCATTATTTTGAAATTTGCTTTTTAGATTATATTTGTATTTTATTTTATGAGTTTTGTCTTCATACATTTTTTGCTTGTTGTTAGTTTTTTTTTTTCTACCCCAGAATTTTAGGTAAGTCATAAGAGGTCATAGATTGTGATTATATTTCTTTCTTGTTCTCTCGTGGTCTCGACAAAACAAAAGTAGTTTTTTTTTACAATGATTGTTTGATTTTTTTTTTTTTTAAAACACGATGCATTGTGAGTCTACTGTCACAAATTAAAACTAAAATTAATTTGTGCCCATTTTAGTTTTACTTTTTCCCCAGTTACTTTTTAATTTTTATTTCAGTTAATTGTTTCTTTCAGTTTTTATTAACACTTATTTTCTCTGTTTATTAGTTCCTCATGGCTTAGTTTGTGCCGTCACCTGCCCCAAAGGTGAGGAGAAAAAGGGAACCAGGGGTTCTGGGTCAAAGACCTCAGTGAAACCAGCAGAAGCTGCTGCAACCAGGCGCTCGTCTAGGCACAGTCGCTCTGAGGCGGAGGATTCCTCTGCTGCACAGTCAGAAACAACAGATTCAGATACCAATTCTTCTACGCCACAAACCTTAAATGATACTCATGCTTCTACAAGCAGAGGGCAGCAGGGGAACAATCCAAAGTCTGGAGCGAAGATGAGAGGACGCCCAAAGAAGGTGAAGGTGGCAAGACCTGAGGATGAGGAGCAAGAAACTGAGGTTGGGAATCATGAGGAAGACGGAGTCACTGAGGAAACAGAACCTAAAGAATCAAAAACAGACCAGGAAGCAAGTTCTGATCAGATTGATGGTGACCAAGTTACATTGGATATGGAGGAGAAGATGGAGGTGGAAAATCAGACGAGTCCAGCTGAGGATGAACATGTTTCCCCTGATGCCAGTAGTCAGGAAGAGGAAACGGCAAAAGTAGAAGTGGTAACGGAGACTATGGTTGAAGATGAAGATAATCAGGTACTTCCACAAGAAGATAGCAAGCAAGAAGTGGAGACAAATGATCAAGACCTAGTAGAATTGGTGAATGTTCCACCAATACAGGAGCAAGATTCTCTATCTCCATCTCCTTCCTGTGTAGAACTACAAGAGTCTCAATCTGATTCCAAAGACTCTGAATCATCTCTGCAAGCAGAACCAACAGCTGAACCTCCTGAAGATGCTTCAGACCAGATTGCAGATCTGAAACCGGAGCCTGACACCACGGAAAACTGTTTGGACAAGCAGGAATCCAGTAGTCCTCCACTTCTTCAAGAGGACCAGGCTGTCGAAGCATCAGTTCCAGAGGAGAAAGGCGTGCCAGAATCAAAGGACACTAATGCAAGTAGTCCTCAGGATAACAATGACCTCATTCCCATGGAGTGTGATTCTCCTGTATCCGAAAGTGAAGCCCGCATTACTGAAGCTGGGGTGGATCCCATTGCAAATGTGCCTCAAATGGATGATCAAGAGCCCAAGCTCGACTCTTGTAAGGAGGAAAAAGGCTCAGATAAGAGGGAGCGGGAGGGGCGATCCCGCAGGTCTCGCTTTCACTCGCCTACGACCACCTGGTCTCCCAACAGGGAGTCTAGAAACGAAGGGTCACGCAGGTCAAGGTCTCGATCACGGGATCGTAGCCACAAGACTCGGTCCACGTCTCGAAGCCGAGAGCAGCAACAGGAGGCACGGGATGGCCGACGGAATCGTAGCCGTAGCCGCAGTCATAGTCGTAGCCATAGTAGGGAGCGGAGTCGCAGGCGACGTAGTCGTTCCAGGAACAGAAACCGACCTGGACGCCGGAGCCCTTCCCAGGAACGCGCTGATCAAGGCGGCCACTCTCCTCGCAAGAGAGAATCTTGGGGCGGGGATGGATGGCGGAGCAGGGGCAGTGGACAGGGTTTCCGCAATTCCAACTGGAGGGACAACGTGGAGAAACCTCGGCATTTCTCATCAAGAGAGCCCGTTTCGTCTGACAACGGCAACTTCCATGAGGCATCGCCCGACCGAGGTAGGAGCGAGAACCCGGATTGGGTACAAGAGAGGGAGAGGCTCTGGGCAGACACTGATTCCAGAGGACGTGAGCCACGAAGGGATGAAAATGCAGGTGATCCCCCTGCAGAGTCCTGGCCTCGGGGCAGCTGGAATGCAGGGCGCGGCAGAGGAGGCACACACTGGACATCCAGCCAGCAGGGCGAGCCAGCAGATAATTGGAGGCAGCGTACTTCTTTCTCAGGGACATCAAACAATGCAGATTCTTATAATCGCTTCAACGATAATAGAGCCGGAGGGAAGAGAAGAGAGTCGGAGGGTGCAGAGACTCCGCTGGATCGTTCCGGGTGGTCATCTGCGTCCAGCTGGGCCGTACGCAGAACTCTCCCTGCCGATGTGCAGAACTACTATTCGCGCAGAGACAGAGGAGGCAACAACAACTGGAACAGACAAGAGGAGGATCAAGGTGCACCAGGTGTCCCAAAACAAGCAGGTGTGTCTTTATCCAAATAAAGGCCATATGATCCTATTTATTTTTTCCCAAATTCCATTTTACCTTTTTACCCAGTTCCATTAAAATTGCATTATGGGTTGTTGACATTTTTAGCAAAAGCGAAATCTGTAGCTTTTTACTCAGTTTTCTCTAATCATATAGCACTGATTTAAAAAAAAAAATTGTATTTCTACTGCATAGACAGTCGAGTTTATTAAAAGACCATCTTGCCAGCTGTGAATTCCCACTTAACTTTTACATCTCTACGACATTCATGTCTGTTTTCCATATTTTAGATCCCCTCCAGAATGAGCCAAATGCACCGCCGCCGACAGAGGCAGTGCCAGCCATGCCCCCTCCCATGATGCCCCACCAGATGGGTGTGATGGGGGTCCTCCATTACCCCATGGGGCCTCTGCTTCCGAGACCTCCAGCCGTAGGTTTGCAGCCTCCTCCCCAGTTTAGCGTGCCCCCGCCAGTGCCAGTGCAGCTGCACCCCACTAGGATGCTCCTTCAGGTCCCATCCATAGCTGTGCAGGGACTGCCTCCACCTCCACCACCTCCTCCACCTGTGCAACACGGTGGCTTCACCGTGGTACCGTCTGAAAGCCACCTTGCTCAGGTGAGAAAGAGTTATGTCAAGGCTTAAATTTCGCCGCGGGATTGCGCATAATTCTACTGATTCCCCGCTGTTTCCGCTCTTGTAACTCAGGAAATTCCCGCAAATATTTCAGTGTGAAAAACGCTCGGGACAGATGAAGGAATGTATCATTTGCACTTGCTTTAAAATCAATTTTAAACATTCAAGTGCTCAATTCAGTACTTGTGCGCTCTTTGTGAGACCCCTTTCACACCCAAACTGCACACACATAGAGCCGTATCTGTGAGCGCGCGACTACAGAATTAAGTTGTGTTAATTGCACGTTAATGGCCAAATACATACACAAAGTGTCAAAATGCTCATCTTGATGAGTATTCACGTAAACAGTCGATTTATACTAAACATTGACGGTATGTAGGCTATTAAGTGAATGTAAACAGTTGAGAAACAAAATTTATGTGTAAGAGTTAAATCCGTGCATGAGGTCTTAAAGAGACAGCAACCTAAATAAACCTGCTGCCGTCTGTCATTAATGTTTATTTATACATTGAAGACTAACCAGTGTTATTTTTAAGTTAAATAGATTATTCAGTTTCTGTTGTATTTCTGTACCTCAGTGTTACTTTATACCTACCTGAAAAACTTAAAGCACAGTTCATTTATATTTGTGTCTTGTATTGTGTTACTGCTTGTCATTTATATTATTCTTATTTCATTACAGACTGTTTGCTTTCTTTTTTTAGTTCAAATAAATTCAATTCAGAGTTTGAAATCAAAGTTCGTTTTAAGAATCTTCCTCACAATATAAATATGAATCAACAACATTATAAATTATAAACACAAATACACTGGGAAACATTTAGGTTGGATGATTTTAGTTTAAAAATGTCTTAAAAAAAAAATAAAAAAATCCCCCCATAAGAGGCACCTAAAAAAAATAGTTTTATTTACCCATGCATAATTTAAATGAATTCTCGTGTGTGCCTTTTTAGTTGTTTTGGTTGTAACATTTGCATATTTTACAGCAGGTGATGCCCAGTTTTCCTGCACCAGGCAAAGGTTCATTCAAACCCATGCCAACCAAAGTAGTTCCCGGGCCGCCGGCTCCTGTTGGGACGCCCAGTGCAGCCCAGCCGTCCTCCACCACCACCCAACCCTCCTCTCACAGCAAGGCCCACGCCGACAGCTCGAAGAAAGAGAAGGCAAGTGTTGCAGGATCAAGCAAATGGCTCCATGCTAATGTCATCACTTGCTAAAATACATTTTCCTTTTCAAACAGAAATTGCAGATTCAAGAGCGGGCCGTCAATGCGGTGAAAGCAGCGATTAAGCCATATTTTCAGAAGAATGAAATCAACAAGGAGGAATATAAAGAGATTGTACGCAAAGCTGTCGAAAAAGTAAGATATGTTCACACTAAAATATTTTTTTTTTATTATTGTTTTATTTTATGTATAATTCATTATTTTTTTTCTCTAATATTTATATATTACAGTCTATAACCAAAACAATCTTTAAATATTCTAATATAAATATAGTAAAAAATATGGAAGTAAAAAAAACTAATTTGTTAAAGTTTTTTTTTTTTTTGCTGCTTCAAAGAATAAACACTTTATCACATTAGTTTGAATCAATGCAATAGTTTTTATTCCGCAATAGTTTTTAAGTCTTAATTTCACTTCAGCTTCAGATGAGCAGAGCTTCAGTCAGGAGTTCCTGAGATATGTAATTGTTTTTTATAGTCCATAATCACGGATTCTTTCAAGTCACAGCTGCGTATTCAGTTTGATTTTAGTGTAACTATTCGTTAAAATCATGTTGGTGTGCTCTGTGTGCCAGTGTAAAGTTTTATCCAGATTTTTAATCTTGTGCAAACAGCTTTACAAATGCACACAGTGATTGTTTTTCTCCCGCTCTCAGGTGTGTCACAGCAAGAGTGGCGAGGTGAACGCCGACAAGGTGGCCAACCTGGTGAAAGCGTATGTTGACAAATACAAACGCATCCGCAAAAGCAAAACCGAGAAGAGCTGAGGGTCGCTGATCTGCTGACTGCACAAGTGCAATTCCTCCACCGCGGGCTGCTGCCGGTGTCACTGACTGGAGCTGTTCTTAATACATTTACATACGAGAATGAAGATTTTTCTAGAGATGACATATTTTGTTTAATTTGGATTTGATATATAGTGCAGATGCCCTTTATTGGATTGTGTTTCATGGGTGTGTGTGTGTGTGTGTTGGGGAGGGGGGTTAAGATCTGTAATGGTGTTGTTCTAATCGCATTTTGCTTCTACGTTTAAAGTAGCAAAGAACATGAATAATCAAGGCAAGTGATTCAATTGGTACGACTGGACCTGTCCGTCTCTCTCTCAGTAGTCAAACATAAAGACTTTTCCCTTTAGAAGCTTTGAAACAATCTGGAGTACATGTGCATTAGCTTTATGATTCCCTGCAGATGCTGAATGCGTGTTTGAGTGTGTGTGATTCAGTCATAATCTTACGTGGAAAGAACACGGGTAGTTTGCTGGTGAGCTGAGATGATTTTGTTGTCATATCCAGGTTAAAGTCCTGGGGCCTGTTTCATAAAACAAGTTTTCCAAATAAGCCAGGTTTATTTCAGTTAGTCTGACTTATTGTCAGCTGATTTGGTTTAAAATAAGTCAGACTAGCTGGAATAAGCCTGGCTTATTTGGAAAACTTGTTTTATGAAACAGGCCCCAGTACTTCTGTTTATGCAGTTCAATCACTGTGTCTGTTTACCCTCCCAGAAGCAATGAAATAAACCAGCTCTCTCAATCTCTTTTGTCCATTTACTGAGTTCAGATCAGTTTGTGTTCACGGAGAAATAGACCTAGACAAAGACAGTGTAATGCTGTCTCACCGGTTCGCGTTTATTTCATGTAAACAGGATTAGATTGCATCTTTTTAAGTGGAATTGATTTTTAAAATCTGTCCCAGCCACTGCTTAAGAACCCTACTAATCCGGGGACAATCATTTAAAACAATAATGATTAACAAAAATAATTTGACAATAATATTATAATGTTGTGTAACCTATAATACTATAGACAGTCAGTTTTACTCATTGAAAGATTTATTTGTGATAAAATAATCACTTTATAATTGTTTTCGAGTTTTACACGCATGCTGTACAGAGAACTTGATCTTGACCCTTAAAAAACTTTAATACTGTTACAAAAACAAAAAACAAATTCTGCTTCGAAAGATAAAATAACATGATTTGCTAGTTACAACATTGAAATAAGTAAAGCCTGTACAAAGTCAAGTCACCTTTATTTATATAGCGCTTTAAACAAAAAAGATTGCGTCAAAGCAACTGAACAACATTAATTAGGAAAACAATGTCAATAATGCAAAATGACAGTTAAAGGCAGCTCATCATTGAATTCAGTGATGTCATCATGCAGCTCAGTTCAGTTTAAATAGTATCTGTGCAATAATTTGCAATCAAGTCAACGATATCGCTGTAAATGAAGTGTCCCCAACTAAGCAAGCCAGAGGCGACAGTGGCAAGGAACCAAAACTCCATCGGTGACAGAATGGAGAAAAAAACCTTGGGAGAAACCAGGCTCAGTCGGGGGGCCAGTTCTCCTCTGACCAGACGAAACCAGCAGTTCAATTCCAGGCTGCAGCAAAGTCAGGTTGTGCAGAAGAATCATCTGTTTCCTGTGGTCTTGTCCCGGTGGTCGTCTGAGACAAGGTCTTTACAGGGGATCTGTCTCTGGGGCTCATCTAGTTGTCCTGGTCTCCGCTGTCTTTCAGGGCTGTAGAGGTCCTTTCTAGGTGCTGATCCACCATCTGGGCTGGATATGTACTGGATCCAGGTGATTGCAGTGACCCTCTGACTTGGAAACAGACTGGATCTGGTGGCTACGGTGACCTCGGAATAAGAGAGGAACAGACTAATATGAGCGTAGATGCCATTCTTCTAATGATGTAGCAAGTACATCGGGTGTTATGGGAAGTGTTCCCGGTTCCGGTTTACCTAATTAATGCAGCCTAAAAATCCTTTAACGGATTTGTATATTAGAAGTGTATTAGTATGTTATGTGTAAGCCAGGTTAAAGAGATGGGTCTTTATCTAGATTTAAACTGCAAGAGTGTGTCTGCCTCCTGAACAATGTTAGGTAGGTTATTCTGGAGTTTGGGCGCTAAATAGGAGAAGGATCTGCCGCCCGCAGTTGACTTTGACATTCTAGGTATTATCAAATTGCCTGAGTTTTTGAGAACGGAGCGGACGTGGGAGGACTATAATGTAACAAGAGCTCATTCAAATACTGAGGTGCTAAACCATTCAGGGCTTTATAAGTAAAAAGCAAGATTTTAAAATCTATACGATGTTTGATAGGGAGCCAGTGCAGTGTTGACAGGACCGGGCTAATATGATCATACTTCCTGGTTCTAGTAAGAACTCTAGCTGCTGCATTTTGTACCAGCAGGAGTTTGTTTACTAAGCGTGCAGAACAACCACCCGAGCATTACAATAGTCTAACCTTGAGGTCATGAACGCATGGATTAGCATTTCTGCATTTGACATTGAGAGCATAGGCCGTAATTAGATATATTTTTGAGATGGAAAAATGCAGTTTTACAAATGCTAGAAACGTGGCTTTCTAAGGAAAGGTTGCTATCAAATAGCACACCTAGGTTCCTAACTGATGATGAAGAATTGACAGAGCAGCCATCAAGTCTTAGACAGCGTTCTAGGTCATTACATGCAGAGCTTTTAGGTCTTATAATTAACACCTCTGTTTTTTCAGAATTTAGCAGTAAGAAATTACTCGTCATCCAGTTTTTTATATCGACTATGCATTCCGTTAGTTTTTCAAATTGGTATGTTTCGCCGGGCCGTGAAGAAATGTAGAGCTGAGTATCATCAGCATAACAATGAAAGCTAACACCGTGTTTCCTGATGATATCTCCTAAGGGTAACATGTAAAGCGTGAAGAGTAACGGCCCTAGTACTGAGCCTTGAGGTACTCCATACTGCACTTGTGAACGATATGATACCTCTTCATTCACTGCTACGAATTGATGGCGGTTATATAAGTACGATTCAAACCATGCTAATGCACTTCCATTAATGCCAACAAAGTGTTCTAGCCTATGCAAAAGAATAGTGTGGTCAATAGTGTCGAACGCAGCACTAAGATCCAATAGCACTAATAGAGAGATACAACCACGATCAGATGATAAGAGCAGGTCATTTGTAACTCTAAGGAGAGCAGTCTCAGTAATATGATACGGTCTAAATCCTGACTGGAAACCCTCACAGATGCCATTTTTCTCAAATACTAGAAATTGTGAATATAAATAATCGTGAATCATTTTATTTATCTATTATAACATTTATGTAGTTTTGTTCACTTGGCTGTTTCTTTATAAAGGTCCAGAAACTGCAGTTTTTCGTCAGGAGTCTTTTTTAATTATAAGGTAGTTCCCTCAGCGGTGGGCGGGGCTAACTCACATGCAGCGATCCTATTGGTTGAGAGTGTGATTGATTGCTCGACACCTGCCAGAGATCAGCAACAAACAAGAATCAGCAGCAGCAGCTGAACACGCTTCAGTCAGATCTGAACACGGTGAGCTCATGCGCTTTAAGAGTGTGTAGAAATCACTTTCAGCCTGTTTTTAGTCTTGTTTCTGGTTATTGTTCGTCTGTTCGAGCTGCTTGAGATTGTGTGTGTGTGTGTGTGTGTGTGTGTGTGTGTGTGTGTGTGTGTGTGTGTGTGTGTGTGTGTGTGTGTGTGTGTGTGTGTGTGTGTGTGTGTGTGTATGGTTTGTTGTGAAAATTAACCATGATTTTACTGCAAAACACCTTGTTATTGTTCTTAAACTCTGGTAACCAAAGGTTTACTACACTATAGATTAATCATGATATTTGTAGTGCTTGTTCTACAATTATGATTATGTATGTATGTATGTTACTATGCTTTTATTAGAATACAAACATGGTTAATTTTGTTTCTAGTTGTTAACTAATGAATTTGAGATTTCACATCCACAGAAGAAGGCTTGGTTCTACTTCTGTGTAGAAGAATAAGGTTTATATCTGTAATCTTTTTATGTTAGCAGCCCTGTATCCTGAAATTAATTTCAGCACGTGTCCTTGCATTTTTAAGGCACTTTTGACAGATTAAGTAAGTTTTAAATTTTTAAATTCTGTAAATATTTAACTTTCGTGTGTGTGTGTCTGAGACTTGTGGCTGCAGGAAGAACTTGTTCGTGAAATGTGAGCTGTTTTTGAGTTTCTGCTTCCTGTCTGTAGGGGGTCTGTTCAGGTTCGGAGCTGCCGGGGGTCACGAGGGTCTGCCGGGGGTCATGAGGAGCTGCTGGAGGACAGGGGAGTAACCGCTGAACTCTGACCTTGTTCTGGACTCGGTGCTGCTGTGATGCTCTGAGCTCTTGGACCGCTCTGATTCTAAGCTCGGACCCGTTCTCTGGGAACTGCTTTGACGGACGCTTGTGTAAACAGAACGATCATGCAGTGTGTGTGTAAGGTGTGTGTGTGTACAATAAAAGGATCAAACTGATGTTTGTGTGCTGTTCATGAATCCCAGATCTCCTCTGATCCGAGTTCTCCAAACACTTCTGTTAGTTCTGATCCGGTTCTTCTCGAGTGAGGTTTGTGTTCAGGTTTGTGTGGATGAGCTGTGGCTGATGTGTAGTCTGAAGTTAAAACGGTCCAGTTTGTGTCCTGAACAGAAGCGTGTCTCAGATAAATGAGGCTTTATCAGGACCGTCTGCGTCTGATCGGCTGTGACGTGAACGGTTCATCCGTCTGTGATTCTGACACGGATCAGAGTCTGGAGCTGATGTTCATCTCCGTGTGAGAAAGCATCTCGTTTATAGACCTACAAACACACTCTTCTTCATCTGCAGGAGCCAGAAGAGTCCAGGAGCAGATGCTGCGGAGCTCTTTACAGCTCAGATATGTGTGTGTGTGGATATGTGTGCTGATTAATAGATATAACGATAGATCCTTTAGATAGAATATAATTTTATAGAAATAAAATTGTCGACTTAGCCTGTGCTGGATCAATTTTTAGAAGTCGAAACAGAAAAGTTTGTTTCCTGCTGGATAAGCGCTGCTGGGTCTGGTGTCTGAAGTCCCAGGGGGAGCGTCTGGATCTTCACTCCCCCTTCAGGTCCAGCCTTCTCTCGTCTCTGGACGCGCTCTGATCCGCTGTACAGCTTGTCACAGCTCACGACCGGACGACCGTCACACAACCGTGCGTTTCAGTGACCCAGACTGGACTCGAACCCAGGACCCTTCTCCTTCAAAGAGACGCGCTCAGCCCACAGAGCCACTGGCACTTCCACACTCAGAGAGCTTTTTTTTGGACTTTTGTCTTTTTTTTCTTTTCTTTAAAGACTAATGAAATTAAACTTTAACTCAGGATTTGAACCCAGAGCTCTCGGGCGAGGAGCTGACGCTCAGACCGCTGGGCCACAGCCTCTTTAACACACAAGCCCCTTTTTTTTGGAGTTTTGTCTTTTTTTCCTTCTTTTCTTTAAAGACTAATGAAACTAAACTTTAACACAGGATTTGAACCCAGAGCTCTCGGGTGAAGACTTGATGCTCAGACCGCTGGGCCACAGCGTCTTCCACACCCAAGCCTCTTTTTTTTTGGACTTTTGTCTTTTTTTCCCTTTTCTTTAAAGACTAATGAAACTAAACTTTAACTCAAGATTTGAACCCAGAGCTCTCAGGTTTGGAGCTGACGCTCAGACCGCTGGGCCACAGCATCTTCCACATGCAAGCTCCTTTTTTTTGGAGTTTTGTCTTATTTTTTTCTTTAAAGTCTAGAGAAACTAAACATTTTTTTTTTTTTTTTTCTACTTTATTTAAGGATTTGTTTGTTGATTTATCGGGTGAGCAGCTGACGCTCAGACCGCTGGGCCACAGGCTCCTCCGTGTCGCTGTCTCTGTCTCTGTGTCTCTGTCTCTGTCTCTGTGTCTCAGGTTTGTTTCTTCAGCTGAATCCAGTGAAACTAAACTGTCTCCAGCACAAGAGTGAGGCTTGAAGCCACATCTAGCTCTGATGTTCAGACCACCGTCTCTTCTTTTGGAGCTGTGTCTTGTTCGGTCAGAAACACTGAAAACTCATTTAAACCAAGAGTGAAGGTTTGAACCAGCGGCGTCCGTGTTAAGAACCAGCGTTTAAACCACTGCGCTCGTCTTATTCCTTCAGAAACACTGGGAGCACTGAACACTGGCTGTGTGTCTGGAGGAGTGTGTCAGTCCTGTAAAGAGCTGACGCTCAGTTTGCTGCTGTTTGAACTCTGAGAGGCTTTCTTGACCTTCTTATATCTGAGTTCCTGACGCACCAGATCACACGGATATGAAAACAGCTAAGAAGTGCATATTTCTTTCAGACAACATTTATGATCATCTCACTTTTATTTAAAGCAGTTTAGGACATGGTGATGAGTCCTCAGAGATAAAATAGTTATAAAATTGTGTTCATTTGTTTAATATCAAGCATATAATGAACATTTTTTGAGCAGACACTGAAGCTCATGAAAATATACAAATCAGTAATATATTGCATGACATATTTCTGAATGAAATCAACAATTCATTGAGGAAAAAAAAAAGGTTTTTATTTGATCACTCAGAATAAAACCAGCAGCAGGTAGATCTGAATCCATGTGAACTAAAACTACAGCCGTTATAAACACCAGCAGGTTCCCAAAGACTATTATCTTTGATGCACAATCAGACAGAATAAAAAGAGAACCACAGTTTCATCAGGAGATGCATCTTCATGTCTGAAATGGCAAACATTTATCATATAAGAGCTGTGTTCAAGTCACATGACTGTATGAACTGCATTTTTAATGTACCGTCACCAGTCTGAACACACAAATGAGCCTAGTTTCAGATGAACTCTCTCTAGGTTTCTCATTACACTGTTTTCATCATATTTGTCTTTTCCTCGCTGAATGTAAAAGCTTTGAAACATCTTGACTCGGGTCATAATATCAGGGTCCAGAGAGTTCTGGAAATCTTTGGATAAACATCTGGAGAGATTTTCTGAAATGTTAAAGAAAAGGTTTCTATTAAATGAGAGAAACACAAAGAAAATGGAGAGAAAGTGAGTCACGACTTCTGATTGTTGTGAGATTGAAAACTGTTGCACATACAGTACACCTGAGCTCCAGCAAATCCTCCTGAAAATAGATAAATCATATATTTTATTTAATAAAGTGAGTCAGAGGAACTTAACCAAACTGTATGAATTACACTGATGTTAATTATTTCTACTTCTTTGTTTCTAGTCAGAGGAAAGCCTTATTTTGCATTAATATTTAATAAATTGTTTGCATGAAAAAAACCCTCTGTCAAATTTCCCATTTTGTTTCCTATAAATATATTTTACATCTATAATACAATTAAATTTCGAGTTTCATCGCCCTCCTGTGGTGAATTGTGTGAATTACATTAAAGCGATTTATTTCTACAGATTTATCGCGAGTGAAAGGAAAACCTTGCAGTAAATTAATTTGTATTGATTTCATATTATTTAATAAATTGATCACGACCCTCTGTAACAATAAAACATCTGTAAAACCTCCCTTTTCTTCTGTAGAAATATATTCTTATATCAGAGCGCCATCCTGTGGTGAGCTGTGTGAAATACATCTTTGAAAATTTATGTTAATTTTTATTTATTTATTTATTTATTTAATAAATTATTGATTAAACTGTGCGGCGACCAAATATATTTTTCATAAATATTACATTTTTAAAAATTCAAATCAAATTAACTCCTGTGGTGAACTTTATGAATTACACTGATGCTAATAATTTATACATCTTCAATTCTAATCTGTTCAATTATTTTGCATTGATTTGATGTTTATTAAATTATACATTTTCATGTGAAGCAGAAAAACGTCTGTCAAATAATTCCCCTTTACTATACAGTAAATATATTTTACATCTGTAGTAGACATTTAGGATTCGAGTTTCATCGCCCTCCTGTGGTGAATTGTGTGAATTACATTAATGCGATTTATTTTTAAATTTTATAAATTACATTAATGCGATTTTTTTAGTAAATTAATTTGTATTGATTTCATATATTTAATAAATTGATCACGACCCTCTGCAACAATAAAACATCTGTAAAACCTCCCTTTTCTTCTGTAGAATTATATTCTTGTATCAGAGCGCCATCCTGTGGTGAACTGTATGAATTACACGAATGCAATTAATTTCTACAGATTTAACGCGATTCAGAGGAAAACCTTGCAGTAAATTATTGTGCATTGATTTAAAAAATGCAATTACAATGAGCAGCAAAAGGTATCTGTCCAATTACCCCTTTTAATTACTAAATATATTTTACATCTGTAATATGCATTTTGAGTTTTATCGCCCTCCTGTGGTGGATTGTTTGAATTACATGACTGCGGTTTATTTCTAAAGACATTTCTACTATGTATAACGTTTTATTCCTCTTTTATAACTTACTTATTATTTTATTGCTTTATTTAGTGGTGCTCTTGAGTTGATTATAATAATCTGTGCACTTTCATCCACGTTGTATTTATTTTGAATCTTCACTGTTTCGCAATTTAAAAAAAAAGTATTTTATTTTGAAGATATTCCGCACATCCGGTAACGCCCTCCTGTGGAGAACTGTGTGAAGTACATGGCTGCAAATGATTTCTATAGTTATATCTCCAGTGAGAGGAAAACCTTGAATTGAATTATTTTCTATTGATTTAATATATTGTTCACTACCCTGTGAAGCAGCAAAACTTTTGTCAAATTACTCCTTTTATTAAGTAAAATATATAATTTTACATCTATTTAAATTTCGAGTTTAACGCCATCATGTGGTGAAGTATAGGAATTACATTAATGCATTTCATTCCCGTCAATGACTCAAGCCACAAGCAAACGCTGTTTTGAAACAATTTAAATACATTTTGTAAAGTGATTATTCTGTGCAGCTGAAAAAAAAACATCTCACTTTTGTGACCAAATGGAAAAATATATATATACCTCCCATTTGTTACAATAAATGCCTAAAAAAAGGCGCGTCAACTGAACTTTATCGCCCTCCTGTGGTGAACTGTGTGAATTACATCGCTGCTGCTACTACGGCTATATCCTCGCTATAAATTATTTTCTATTGTTTGGAATGTATTAATTTTAAATATTTTAGTCTCTTTTGTTACACTGTCTAACGACAAAAATTAAAAATGGAAAAAAATGTGGTAAAATAAATTATAACAAACACGGAAGTGGAGCGGTAATCACGCACACCTGTCAGAAACTATTCTTGTTTTAATAATCCAAATCTATTTTTAACCTTACTTGTTTCGCGGGCTCGTCCCTCATTCCTCCCGCCGCACTGGAAGAACCTGAGGAGCTAAAGTGCTAAAAAATTCGTGCAGCATAACACTCTCTGTGTGTGTGTGTGTGTTTCTAATCAGACACACCTGAGTGAGCTCATCTTAATGATGTCACCGTCCTGTATCATGTCTGAAATGTTTAGGTACATTCAAGGTTTCTCGCCAGGTAAATTTGATTGATTTTCTGAGTCTCACATGAGCGGATTTATGATTCAAGAGTCACTAGAACATCCCATTAATTCAGACATCATGCAAATATTTATTAAACTGCATGGACACGCTGTCAAGTTTCTATGCAACATATTTCCCCTTGCATTTTTCAGTGCATATCTATACATTACTTTGCATGTGCTGTAGGCATTTCTATTTATTTTTATACACTTTAATTTTCATTCCTGCTGAACTCGACGTGCATTTATTTTTTATTCCTGCTTGAGAGATCTGCATGCTTATAAGTAGAACTAGCAGTTTCAGTGAACTTGAGATGAGGTAAGGAAGATAAAAGCCAATTTTTATGATTTCTTTTTTTTGTGTGTGCTGTATATAAACAGCTTATTTCTGTGTTGCAAAGGTGGATATTTTGTGCAGCTCTCAATTTCTCTACATGCATAATAAAAATTACCATGTTTTCTTGCATTTATACTATATTTTGCATGTGCTTTAAGCATTTCTATTTATTTTTAAACGGTTTAATTTGAATTTCTCTATATGCATAAGTTACCTTTTTTTTCTATTAACACTGATTCATGAAAAATCCTAATCAAACACACCTGAAACGTTTCTATCCAGGTGATTGGTGGGTTCCAAGAAAAAAAGGCTTGTCAACAGTATGTCAAAAATGTTCAGTCTTTTATTTAAAAACTATAAACAGTCACCAAAGTAAATGAAGCCAATCTATATCAGACTGTTAGATATATGTATCATCGCACACCCTACAGACACTGCAGAAATGGTGAGGTGGGGGGGCGGGGGTTAGGGGTCGTGACCCCGCTGGGATGCTAACACAACAGGCAGTAATAAATGTTACACAACACACAGCAGAGAGGACAGCCTGGGGTCCGGGAGCCGGAATGTGGCGTGGTCGTAAGAATGGATGAAAGAAAAACAAAAAGAAAAAAAAACAATAAAGAAAATGCAAAATAGTACAATAAAATCCCACACTATATTAAGATACAAAAAAGGTCTGGAGGAAAATATCATACCTGCACGGAAAGCAAAGAACACAGGAGAAAACCTGTATAAAACTCCAATTTACAAATACAAAAAGAATCACGTACGGGCGTCGGGCTCGTACTCCGACGCTTACAGTGAATACAGGTTGAGGGGAATACCTTCAATATGTTTGTCTCTTCTACAAAATGACATATGATATATTATTTCATACTCTTTCAGCCAGCAAAATGAGTTCTACAAGTTATAATAGTACAAAAAAGGGGAGAAAAACAAAAAAAAACAAATCACAGTTCCACAAAGAAAAACCTGTAGCCTCCGCCAGCCCTCCCAAAACTTTACAGCATCAGTACCTTCGCAGAATATTTACAGGGTTTAAGTACATTCATCCACTGCTGAGCATAGAATCACATCTCAAACGAGTAACCAGGGGTTGAGTCTGAACCTACTGACGTAATGCTTCTGATACCAGCGGCATGAAGGAGGGAGATTTAACTTTATATCTATTCACAAATATTTACACTATTTTTTTTTTCTCATTTACTTATATTGGTATTTATTTCAATAATAAATAAGTGAAAATATAATCGGCTCAAGTAAGAAAACCAAGCTATCAAGTTGTAAAGAAAAACAAAATCTAGTCACACCCCTGCCGCCCCGCACCTTGTCCACTTGCCCCGCCCCCAGGATCCCCCCGCGCTCCTCCGGGACTATAAAAATGTGCTCGTCGGGCCAGGCGTGAAGAGGGGGTCAGAAGAGTGAAATGGGCGCTGGTTTCTGAGTGGCTGGTGGAAGACCCGTGGCAGTTTGTGAGGGAGGTGGAGGAATGGAGAGAGGGAGGGGGGGGGGGGGGGGGGTTTAGGGAGACGAACGGGAGCTTTCGCCCCACGACCCAACACCGCTGGCGTCCTGTGAGGCAGCAGAATGGGGAAATGGGCTTCTCGTCTCCTTCTGAAGGTTTTTGGGTTGAGCTGAGCTCAGGCCTGCAGAGAGCGCGTGAGTTCGTAAAGGCATTTCGCGAGCGTGGTGGAGACCTCCATAGTGCTCAGCGCCAGCACAGAGAGATGATTTTCATGCCGCCTTACCAACCTGAACACAAACACACAACAGATTAGAGCTGGGGGCAATAAACCGATGCATCGCGAATCGAGAAATGAAGGCGTCGCGATTCTCTCTACTTAGTTTTTAACTGCAGATGGCACTGCGTGCTTTAGGAACAGCTGCATTCTGCTTGCTTCCAGCACCTTACACACACACACACCACCTGAACCTAAAATAATCATTCATAAAGTTCGACAGCGAATTACAAGGATGTTCACAGTGGGCTGTGTTGGCATTAATCTCGCATCATAAAAGCCGATGTGCAAGTACATTTAAACACTTACATTACTCAGCCGAACACACAAACGCACTTCTTCGTGAGCGTGTGGTTAAAAACTAGCCTACAGCGCCATCTGCTGATAAAGACTAAGCTCAGAATCGATTCGAGAGAGAATCACGATGCGTTCAGGAAACCTCTGACTCGATCCACGAATCGTGATGCATCGATTTATTGTCCCAGTCCTACAACAGATACACACCGACTACATTTATGGAGCCAATTTATGCTGATTTTTATTATTTATTTTTTTAAACAAGCTGGAACAAGTGAATCCCAAAAAGCCACATTTCATCCCAAAATATAAAATATTTAGTTTACATTAAGAACAGCAATAATTCTAATAATAGTTACTACTACTTACATAGAATTATTAATAACAGTAATAATAATTAAAAAACAACAACAATGAGGTCTTTTAAAAGCATTAAGATTTTTCGCAGTTAAATTTATGAAAATTAAACATTTCTTACATCTTACAGAAACTGAAATTTTATAAAGTGTTTTTTTTATCTTATGTAGATATACTTTTGTAGAAATGGTACTCTAAATGTCATTACTGCAATGCAGAATTTTTTGTACTGTACTAAAAAAATTCTTACTATGATCGAATTATCTAAATATTTAATATGTAAATTTTAATTATTATTATTATTATGCTATTATATTTTAATATTGGAATAATACATTTAATTAATTAAACATGACTGAAATAAGACTTTAAAATAAAGAAAATATTTTTTGCATTGTTAAATTTTCATGACAATTAAAAATTTCTTAGATCAATTTTACACAAATGGATTTTTTATTATTGAAATATGACCACAGAAATGTTATTGATAATATTGTGTGTATGTTGGTGCTTTTCAAATCGATTGTGATTAATCGCATCCAAAATAAAAGTTTGTGTTTACACAATATGTGTGTACTGTGTACATATAATACACACACAGACACTTATAAATAAAAAAAATATTCATATTTATGTATGAAATATATAAATATTACATCTATTTCATATATATATATATATATATATATATATATATATATATATATATACTGAAAAAGTCAGTTATAAAAAAATAAGTTTTATATATGTGTGTGTATTTATTATATAAACACAAATATACAGTACACGAACATATTGTGTAAACAAACTTATTTTGGACGCGATTAATCGATTTTGTAGCACTAATTAATATATATTAATATATATATATATATATATATATTAATATATATATATATATATATATATATATATATATATATATATATATATATATATATATATATATATATACACACACACACACACACATAAAAAACCTTTTGGCTTAAATGATTATGAATTTATGCTATAAATGAGAAATCTCAAACACAACAACCACACTGAAAGGGTTAACTTACTTCCGTCCACAATCTGAGTACTTGGCGATGCTCTTTAACGTTAAGGCAGCAGTTAGTCTAATGTGTTTGGTCATTGGTCCCTCTTTGTCGTCCTGAGCAAAAAAAAAACACGAATAAAACATTTCAGGCTTTACGCATCTATAACCAGCAGAACGGTCATTGCTGACATGATGTAATACTGACTGTGAAGTCCCTGAACACCAGGTTTCGCGAGCCCCTGCGTAAAGCCATCAGAGCTGCACTGGGGTGGTTGACGAGCGCTTTCTGCGGTCTGGGAGGCGGCGGAGGACTGCTGACCGCCGCTGGAGGAGACCTGCACATCAACACAGTCACAATCTCCATCACAATCATCTACAACCATACGCCAGCAGGAGCTAGAGAAGTCATACACACTTGGAAGTGTTGGGGTTGCTGCCTTGCGTTTGCTCCTCCAGCTTGAGTGCAGCTATGAGCGCTTCCCTCGAGCAGTGCTTATCCTGCAAAACACACACTCTGATCAGTCAAACACACACCTCATTATACCTGCATCTATAGAAGAAGAGAAAGATGGGATCTTGCCTGCAGGTGTGTGATGAAGGATAGTCTCTGGCGAGGAAAAGGTTCACAGCCCTCCCATTGGCACTGCCCTGGGTACGCGTCTTTACTGCCATGATAGGTAGCTGCATGGTAAAACACCTGTGATGGCGTGTCAAACCACCTGGAACAACACGTTAAAGTTAGCATGAACCATCCTTCTCAAGAACAGCATCTATAAAGCAGAGCGCATCACAGGCGTCCTCACCGCTTGCATGCCTGCCACAGACATCTGAAGTTCTGTCCAGGTTTACGTGCTTGATCTGGAGAGAGGGCAGGTGCTGGAGAACTCTGATTGGTTCCCTGTGCAGCCGGATCCACTGGAGGCGGAGTCTGCACTGACATAGGCTGCTATCACACAGGAAAATTGAAACAAGTCTGAATACATGAACTACTGCACATAACAACAATAATAATAATAGTATAAAATGATAATCATATTGTGTATTTACAAATTCTTGCTGTTTTTTTTTTTTTTAGTAAATGCAAGGACTAAAATAATTTAGTGCAATGCACACAGAATCATTCAAAGATTCATCTAATTTTTTTCCCACTTAATAAAATGTAAAAAATAAATTGTGTAAATTTCACTTACTATACGAACTGGGTACTAGGGCTGTGCGATTAATTGAAATCAAATCACAATAGCTATTTGAGACATTGCGCTAATCGCCTGCGATGTGGATGCGATATTAGTCTGTTCAAGAGCATACTGTATGCATGACTGCCAGCCTTACTAACCAATAGAGTGAGAGCACCTCCATTCTCCCCAATCAGCACTGCGCTAGCCAAAGGCGTAAACACCCACCATTAAAAAAAACCAAACAAACAAACAAAAAAAAAAACAAAGTGGGAAAGAGAGCGTGTGATCATGGCATCTACAGGGTCAGATCGATCGTTAGGCAAATTAATACTAAAGAAAAACTTACGTAATATGAGATTACTTTGATATGACAGACACCAAACAAAAAAGGTAACGTTAATTTGCAAGAGCTGTGTCACAACATATCAAGAGCTCCCTTATCGGTTCTGCTTTCAGTGCTGGAGAATAAACGATATATTCTTAGATCTTGTTATTAGTACATGAATGTTATCTTGCACATTTTATCTCCCCAACAGATTCTAATTTGAAACAAGTTTATAATGCATGTTCGCTATTCCCAATTCAGAAGAGCGCACACACAGCCTGAGTCTCTGAATGCTTCTCACACTCGCTCCTCTCTGCTGTCTCACGGAGAGAAACTCACCGCACACACGCAGTCTGTCTCGCAATGCTCGATTATACTCGCGCGTGGCTCCGCACCGCTAGTGTCTACAAGCGCATCTGGCAAAATGGACGAGGCTTGACGCAACTCACGCCTGGCTCCGCGTTTAAAACAAGTGTAAACTCAGTTTAACTGCTTTGCTCATTTCACTTGGATGAAATGAAACATTCAGCACATTTTCCACTTGTTCTTAAAATCTCAAATACTTAAAAATGAATAAATCAACCTATGAAATACTTTAATAATTGACTAAAGGAATACAGATCTTTATTTACACAAAATAATCTTTCCTGTGAAAATCAGTAATTAAGTAAATTCTGTAAAAGTAGTAATACCATTATAATATTCCCTGCTGAAAAAACAAACAAACAAACAAACAATAGAACCCCTCCCAAAACACAATAGAAAATGTAATGGATTTAAGGGTTATAATGGGAATTATATTGCTTTAATGTAAACTATATTGGTGTCTACTGGTATTTGATGGATTCTATTGGTGGGATGTAATATGGCAGATGGGAAACAATAGAACAGTAAATCCTATTGAAATAATGCCCAAAACATACTACAAAAATAAATTTTGTAATTGTTTTAATGGAAATCATAAGAATTTATGTGATGGTTTCTATTGTTTTCTTTCAGCAGGGTAACGATACCCATACTGTGCTGCACACTATTGACATTATTAAGCTAAAGCTCGACTTTGCGAAATTAAAATCACAAATCAAACCACAATCGCAATCTGTCAAAAAAAAATTTGACAATTAGATATTTTCCCCAAATCGCACAGCCCTACTGGATACTCCATTTGGGTCTAGTATTATGCTAGTGTTTTCTTTGATTATTTTATGATTCTTTTTCTCATTTTGATTTTATAATTGAAGATGTGGCCTTTGGCATTATTAACTGCTCTGAAATGAATCGTAGTTAAATTTGCTGATACTTTTGTACATTTTGTAAGCCTGAGGAAAACTGGAAATAATTTTGTAACCATGCAAATTTAAGTGCAAGAATGTTTTTCAGTCCAAATACCACAGAAAATGAAAAATGACTGAAGAATTGTTGCATAAGTTAATTTCACCTGTAATATGAGAAAATTTCATCGGAATATAAGCAACTGAAGTCAGTTCACAAGGAAATAAAATCAACTTCAATAAATCATCATCTAACAAGCATCTAAAACCGACAAGTAAATAAACTTGTTTCTAATTAAGACACTACAGTTGAATAGGGTAAACATTTACAGATATCATTCTTTCACTAGTTAACAAATCACAGACAATTGTTTTGTATTACAAGCTTTCTGAAATATGCAAATTAATTAAATATGCAATGATTTGCATAATTTTCCATTAAAGAAATGTATACACTGGATGAAGTCAGGTTCAAAAATTCTTATTTCAATCGGTTGACATTGTAGAGTTAAAGGTTTCTGCATAGAGGATTTTGGATTTCTCCTTCTATCACCATATTAATCTAACTTAATCTAATCTACATTAATCTAATGAACGATCAACAGCCAGAAAAAAAGTGTTACATAAATCAGGGGAATGATATATGAACAAACCCCACTGTAAAAAACTTAGACGGGAATAAAACTAATGTGTATTTTATGTATGTGCTGAAAAAACCCACAGGTTTTAAAGATATGTACAGTAACCGAACAGATGTAAACAGATAAAGTGTAATAAAAAAACACTTGAATGTGTATTTTGGATGCTTATGAAAGAAACACTGGCTAAAATCTCATTGTTCAGTGCATGAAAAAGCAATGGTTTTGTCTATAGTAAAAAAAAAAGCATCATTGTTGTAACCAGCATCAAACCATGAATCAAAGCACATTACCTGAGCATTGGTTTCAGGAAGCGCCGAGGGCACACTTGGTCTCTGCTGCGCTGCATTCTCTATTGCTACTTTTGCTACTGTGCTTGGGTCTGCGCCGGCCGGCACGGCCACCATGGTGGAGCTGTTACCAGCATTGTTGGGGTCGCTGATGGTCACTATCCGTACACCCATTTTGTTGGGGATTCCGGAGGTATCTCTGTCCCTGTCCTCCAGCGGTCTCTTCAGCGGCCGGCTCTCTGAGGTGCCATTAGCGGGAGGCAGCGGGTGAGCCGGGGGTGGTGGCTCGGAAACGGGTGGAGGTGGAGAGTGATTATGAGGTGGGTGCTGTTGCCTCAGGCCGAGTGTCTCCGAGTTGGAGCCGTTGGAGATCTCGGTGCCGTGGCTGGGCCCGTTGGCCAGGCGTTCGGCCTGCTCTGCTTTGGCAGTGTCCTGCTGAGGAGCAGCAAGAGAGTCCTTGAGGCCGAAAGGCCCGTGCGCTTTCTGAGGCGACAACACCTCGCCGTTCCCCATGTGTTTGGAAGCCTTGTGATTTGGAATGTTTTTGCTCGGATGGGTGGCGTCTGATCGATCGAAGTCACACACCCCGTTCACCATTAGCTTTTTAGGGTCAGAGGGCGTCTGCTTCCCAGGGCCGCCGCTGTCGCCATCTTGTGCCGCAGGGCCGTTCAGTGCCTCTGCTTGGCTGTTCCCTGAGTGGTATGGAGGTAGACTCGAGTCAAACTTCCTCCCGTTGAGCAGCTTTGCCGCAGGTCCGTCCACCTCTGCGGATTCACCATTGCTGGCTTTGGCCGAACCATCGGTGACGGAGTTGTTCTCCATGACCTCGATCTTGCGCTCGTGGATGTGCAGTCCCGTGGCGTCCTTGGCCTCCTCCTCCTTTTGGCAGATGATTCTGTCACCTCGGAAAGGTGGAATGGGCGTGGCTCCTGCAATTGGCAGAGGCGGAGTCAACTGCAGGCCGATTGTGGGCGGAGTCTGCGCTCCCTGACCGGGGAAGCCAGAGTTTGGCACTACTGTGAAGGTAACTTGGTTGCTGGGCGTAGCTTGCAGAAGGGTGCCAGGGGTGGAGGTGGAGATGATCTGCCCTGGGAGGATGGAGATGGGAACGGCACCGGTCGCCTGCAAGGGGCTCTGCATAAGTTGCACGTTTAATTGCGGTTGAGACGGCACCGGACCGCTGTTGGTCACCTGGTATACGACTTGCGGGCTTGGCGCTCTTGTGCACGCAGGAGCGGGAACTTGCGGAGCGGGGAGTATGAGTTTTCCGCCTGGGGTGGAAGGACCGCGTTTCGGAAGCAGTAACTGTTTGATCAGACTGGATTCTGTGGAGGTAGATTGGGCTGGGGGAGGAGGAGGGGGCGGAGTCTGCTGAAACTGGCGCTTGACAGACAGCATATGGCTAACTGTGTTGGGCGGGGATTGCTGCATGGGGATGGGGTTGGGGATTGGTGCATTTGGGGAAGCGGGAGACTGCGTGGGCTGCGGCTGGATGGTTTGAGGACTGGGGTTGGTCAGAACGATTTGATGGATGGCCGGGGCAAATGCAGAGTTGGGTTGTTGATTCTGACTGACGATGACTAAGCTTTGCTGTTGCTGCTGTGGAGGTTGAGGCTGTGGCGACTGAGCTTGCGGTGCAGGTTTGGGGGCGATATTTTGAAATGTGACGCGGTTGCTAGTCATGCCTGAGACAGTCATGACCTGCCCTCCTGCCACCAGCGGAGTGCAAGGTGCACTGACATACTGAGGCGGCGCAAGAACCACAGCCTCTTGGGAAGGGGCACCTTGCTGTCCCTGAGGGGCTTGCAGGCGCTGTTGGGCCACCGAAGGACAAACACCTTGCACTCGACCTGTGAATACATGTCCCTGGGGCGGCGGCGCCTGCTGGATCAGTGTAACGGGAGTGTGATGGAGCAGGGGCTGCTGGGTAGATGAGACGCTGTGGTTGGGAACAGCAGGTGCAGCGGTGGCCGTGGGGATGGAGCTCTGGATCATGGCTGTTTTGAGAATGTCATTGGGTCGTATGGGAACTGGGGCGGTGGCGGGAGGGCAGGGGGGAGGGAGTGCAGCTTGTCCTGGCGGGTTCATGGGGAGTCGTGGAACAGTCGGGGCTGGCGCAGGAGCACTGGGAGCGTTGCCGTGCGACGTTCGGTGCATGGTGAAGGCCACCTGTGGTGCTGCCTGGCCGGCAGTAAGGCTTAGTGCTGGTGCCCGGACAAGCTGCCCCCCCACACCAGGAGGCAGCGCTGCATGGACAAATGAGAAAGAACAAATCAGCTAAAAATGCGACTAGCTTATCGCATTAAACACTGTATGGGCTTTTGTTTTATTCTTACACCTGGGTAAATTATATCTGGTGTTCAAGTTCAGCACTGCACAATGGGGTTAACTAGGGTCTTATGATTTTCATGATGCAGAAAACATGGGCGGAATTGCAGAATCCAGTCATAAAAATGCAATCTGCTGTATAAAAGAATTTGGCAAAATTTGGATGAATAAATCAAATATTGCTGCACGCTTATTCAAATCACGATAATGACTAGTGTCTGTAAATATTAAACTTCAAAAAGACTGCTTTATCTCAAAGTAATAATAATAATACATCAAGGACTAACATACAAGAATAAATTTTCCATCCATGTTTTAAACAGTAAACAGCTGCAGCACTTTGCCAAAAAAAAAAAAAAAACTTTTCATAGGGTACTATTATTGTTACAATTTTATGAGTTCAACTGATGTGTAATTTTTGATAAAAAAAAAAATAATAATAATAATTTGTAAAACATTTTTATTTATTTTTGTAGAAAAAATAAAACAGATTTCATAAGGCCCAAGGCTGATATTCTTATTTATATATTTACAAGGTTATTAAACTTAAATTGTTGCCTGAAGTATTCTGAAACCATTTTTGAAGTGAATGAATATTTTATGAGGTTTATGATTACGGTTGTCTGTTGCTAAACAACTCGCTATAACATTACAGCTTTAACATTTTCACACTGTAGCTTTCACACCACAATTCAGAGTTTGTGAAAATGTGAAAACAAACCAGAGTGTTAGAAACAGTGCTAGATTCTGTTTATAAGTATGAAACATTTCAACGGCCTTTTAACCAGGGTTTAAAAAACTTAAACCCAAGATCAAGTGTAGTGTGAAATCTCTCTCTTGCTAGAATGAGAGTTCTTGAACCAATAATGACACTGTATCTCTACCTGACAGGGGCTGAGGGGTTTCTGAGGGGGCTTCGTGCTTGAGAACTGGTGCAGGACTGGCCTGCTGTTGCTGCTGCTGAAAATAAAGCTGGACAGGAAGAGGAATCGGCCTCTTCCGCACACCAACCACGTGGATTTGAGCCTGCCCACTCAGCCGTGTGTCCTCCACACGCTTCACCGTGTGATTAGGAAACAGCGTCCTGAGAAACACACAAGCACAGCGTTGATTTTGTGTTTGAGTGACGAGTTTCAGCATTTAACATTTACCATTGGGGACGGCACAACTACAACTTCACAGCATCTGCCCAACAGTTCCATTAATCTCACCTCAGGCATTTGTAGAAGTTATTGGATGTTAACACGCCACCCCGCGCCATCTTGCTGCAGGTCGCCAGATATTCAGAGTACATCTCGGAGCGAGAGACCGAGCCGTCTGGATGAACCTCGAAATGAGCATTGAGCCTACCAAGAGCAGAAAGCATTCATAAAACACTAGAAAACATAACAGATTTGAGAAATGCAAGAAGGAAAGAGAGTAAATCTTACCACTGAGTTGTGAATTTCTCTCCATCTACTTCCACAATCCCAGGCGGAGCCGTAGACTGCACAGGCGCCCTGTTCACTACAAACAAACAAATGCAAACACACTGTAAATACAAATTACATGAACTCATTCCTCATTCATTTTTCATTTCAACTCACCCTTCCATACAGTTTTTTTTGTGACTTAAAGCAGTAGTCACTACAACAACATCTGTTTAAAAGTATCTCCTATTTTGTGATAATATTACTCAATATCATAAACACTGATGAGGGAATCTACTTTTGCGCTTTATCATAACACTGCAAAAAAAAAAAAATAATAATAATAATTTGCATGAATTTTTGGAGGTTAAGTTACCTTCATAAAACCTGTATATAAAAGTTTGTTCTTTGAAATAAACCTTTCAACAGTATAAAACAATTTTTAAAAGAGGAGTAGAAATATTACAATCCAATAAAATATGTGACCCTGGAGCACAAAACCAGTCTTAAATCGCTGTCGTACATTTGTAGCAGTAGCCAAAAAAAAAAAACATTGCATGGGTCAAAATTATCGATTTTTCTTTTATGCCAAAAATCATTAGGATATTAAGTAAAGACAAAGATCCATGAAGATATTTTGTAAATTTCATACTGTAAATATATCAAAACTTTTTTTATTAGTAATATGCTTTGTTAAGAACTTCATTTGGACAAATTTAAAGGCGATTTTCTCAGTATTTTGATTTTTTTGCACCCTCAGAGTCAGATTTTCAAATCTAGTTGTATCTCGGACAAGTATTGTCAAATCCTAACAAACCATACATCAACGAAAAGCTGATTTATTCAGCTTTCAGATGATGTATAAATTTCAAAAAAATTTCAGATGATGTATAAATTTCAAAAAAATTGACACTTAAGACTGGTTTTATGCTCCATGGTCACATATGTGTGACAGACAGTGAGCTCTGACATGATGCAAATGTACATTTTGGTTTCCACTTCATTCACCTGTTAAAGTGTAACTATACATTTAATACTGAGTAATGTTAATTAACTATATGCACTTACTATAAGGTCAGGATGAGGGTTGGTTTATGGTTAGTTGCATGCAATTATGTATAATATATTATTATTACTTAATAAGTAAGTACATGCAATGAATAACAAGGACACCATGAAATAAAGTGTTACTGCATTTTCATCTGTCCCATCTTGCATTGTGTGTAAATCACTTATTCTCAACGGTTATTAAAAGAGCGAGTACTTCATGTGATATCTGATTATGTAATTTTGCACATCTCTAGCACACACAAAAACAAAAAGCGGATGCATAGGACACTTACCAGCACCAGGAGTGCCTTGCGTGGGTGTGGGAGCGTGCTCGACAAGCTGCGGCCGAACCTCTGAGACCTGACTGCTCGAGGCCTGATGCTCGATGAGTTTTACTGCAGTCAAGGCGTCCGGTCCAAACGTGTGCAGGTCCACTGATACCAGCCGCACTAGAAGATCTGACACATGAACATGCAAAACATGTCAGTTCACTGCTCCTGATGGTTGGTGGTGCACCAAAATTCGGCAACCAAATTTTCAGGCTGAAACATCACAATAATTGTACGATTTTGGAGAGAGGAAACCGTTGACCGTGTGAACGTGTACCTATGCTTCTCTCCACGGAGGAGATTTTAGAGCACGTGATCTCCCCGAGCTCGGCCAGCTGGTACAGGACCTCCAGCGCGGAGATGACCAGCATGATGTCCGGCAGCGTCAGGAGGGCGATGACTTCTCGGTACGACTCCTGATCCACATACTCGCAGATCAGAACGCCGTTATCCTCCACTTTGCTCAGGTTCCCGAGAATTTCCATGGCTGTAGGATGCATTGGAAATAATGGGCAACTCTCACAGAATACCGGACGTTTTACTGCACAAATGGTTCACCCAAAAACATACTTACCCCTCATTTTGAGAAAACGATCCCGTGACAACAAACACTTCGTGATGGTGTGAAACATCAGATGCGTTGTTCGGAAATCAACTGGATCCAACTGAAGCTGGAAAAAGGACAAAGAGACAGATGGCATTTGATATAATACATAATGTACATAAGTTATGATTATATTGTTTTATTAGATTATATATTTAAGCTGTTTTGTTCCTTAAAACCATAGATTACTTGCTTTTGATATTTGAATTATTTGAAAACCAATTATTATTTCTTGTATTTTAAGTCATTTTAAAGTCTATTGTTTGCTTGGGTCTATTTTTTTAAATCACAAAAAAATATCCAATTACTTGATTAATTGTTTAAATAATCGACCGATTACTCGATTACCGAAATAATCATTAGTGACAGCCCTAAACTACACTAATGCAATCTTTTTACATGAATAAAACATGTTAGTTGTTGTTTTAATATCATGCCAGCTTCTTTGGGTATTTTCATGATGAGAAACAAGTTGAAATAATATAAGAGAGCAATTTAAAAACCTATATGTTACCCTGGACCACAAAACCAGTCTTAAGTGTCAATTGTCGAAATTGAGATTTATATATCATCTGAAAGCTGAATAAATAATCTTTGCGTTGACTTATGGTTTATTAGGATCGGACAATATTTGGCTGAGATGCAACTATTTGAAAATCTGGAATCTGAGGGTGCAAAAAAATCTAAATATTGAGAAAATCACCTTTAAAAGTTGTCCAAATGAATTCTTAGCAATGCATATTACTAATCAAAAATTAAGTTTTGATATATTTACAGTAGGAAATTTACTAAATATCTTCATGGAACATGATCTTTACTTAATATCCTAATGATTTTTGGCATAAATGAAAAATCGATAATTTTGATCCATACAATGTTTTTTTGGCTATTGCTACAAATATACCCCAGAGACTTAAGACTGCTTTTGTGATCCATCCAGGGTCACATATGTTTGCCTCAGACAAAAAAAACAAACAAACAAACAAAAAAAAGGGCTTATTTTCAGCAGTAATCCAAAAGCCAATGGATGGAAAAATCCTTTTTTTTTTGTTTTAGGGGAATTTTGGTGATGCAAACTTGCATGTTGGCCCGACTAAAAAAAAAATGTTGTCATTTCAGCACTCTATAAAGACCTAGTAGAATGTAGACTAACCTCTCCGGCGACGTTGCCGAGCGTGTCGAGACCCAGCTGCCGCAGCTGGATGAAGGTGCAGTGCGCACACAGTAAGAGGAAGCGCAGACATGTGCGATTAGCTGCCAGGAGTTTGATGTTGGCCTCCTCGAAGGACAGGTTTCTCAGAATCATCGCCACCTGCAACACCCGCTGGCCCTCGACGTTTACGATACCTACGGCACGTTTCGGGTGGAAGAGAGGAGTGCAGACGTCCCTCGTCTCCAATCCGTCTGAAAAATACACAATGCACACTTAGTGTTACGTAATGCTTGATTAAAACATATCAACTAATCAAAGCAAAACTACCACATCAACTGAAACAAGAGTAGCCGGGACGCAAACAACCACATACTTTGGGGTGTGCAGCTCTTGTCTGAGATGAGATCTTTTACTTCATTGTCTTCAATGACATCTTTCCAAAACTAAGAAGACAAGAAAATAAGAGAGTTAAGAGCACAAGAGCAGAAAGCAAGCAAGAAATGCATGATGACATCTTCTCTTACCCTCACAAAGTCCCGTGACGTTTTCTCCTGCCAGTCTGTCCCAAATAAAGCAGAAAAGCTGCCTAACGCTGAAAGACAAACAGATGTAACGTTAGCACACGCATGCAGTCCCAAAGTGCAAATACTCTGGTAGCCGCAGAATTAAACGCACAGTCGTCGAAGACTCCCGCGTGTGCCAGCAGCAGCGTGACGAGTTTGGGCTCTTTTTCTAGCTGCATGGCGTGCTTGCTCTCGTTGGACAGGAGCGTGCACACGTTAATGGCGAAGTCCACCTCGTTCGGGAGCCCAGACAGGAGAGACAGCACCAGTTTGTTGTAATCGGATGGAGGGACGAAATCCGTCGACAGCCCATAGCTTTGGCGGAGATAGTCTGTCAAACAAAGGATAAGCAAAAGATAAACTGTGTTATATTCCTAAAGAGTTCCTGAAGAAATTGTGAGCAGTCTGAGTGTGTCTTGAGACTGGCATCGGGTTGTTCAGACCACATGTAAACTTCACTTCTCCCAAAATGATCTACATCAGCATATAGAAGGTTAGGAAATATTAATTGCACTTTATTTTACAATCCTGCTCTGCATATACATAATATGTACTTATTGAAGTACTAAAAGTAACCATAAACTTACCCCTAAACCTGATCTTAACCAATATAGTTACCTTGTATTACTCCTTACTTCATTAGATAAGCACACAGTAAGTGCACATACTGTAAAATAATGCAACCTTTAGATTAAATTTTAATGTTTAAAAAAAAAAAAGACTACAACAACAGTGTCCTATGAAATGTTTTATTTTTTCAGAAATTCGGTGTCATCGGTTTTCATTTTTCTGGATTCTGTGCTTTATGGTTTAATACAAATGTATTATGGAAATCTGTGGTTATAATTTTTGCCATATAAGAGTATATTCATGGCAAACTCAAGAACAATATTTAATACAGTCTAAATCTTTTATCATTTAAATCAAATAAACAATTCCTTTCTTTCTTTCTTTTTTTTTAGCAAACAAAGTGCTGCACATCAGAGGTTTATTGTTAAAATTAAAACACGTATGAAAAATTGTGTTCCTGTGCGATACGATTTCAGAAAATGTTTTACTAAACCAAATTTTTTTATTATTAATCTGAGAAGTACACTCTACTCATTTTTTTAAATTAAACCAAACTCATTTTGGGAGACCTTCACGAAAAAATCTTTGAGTTAGTGTGTATCTGACGATAGTTTAATCAAATGAATTGGTCAAATGCTGGTGAAATGATTCTCAGAGCAGTTCTGGAAATGAAGTTCACGTGTTCATGTCCTCATATAGTGAGACTAAAACCTACCCCAACCCTTATGTACAGGGAAATATCGTCTGTCTCTCTGAAAGGAGTGCAGTGGCAGGAGTACTATTTCTTCATGGCATTAAGAGTTTTCACAGGTGCAGCTCCAACACACACTAACCCTTTGAGCCAGCTGTGTGTGTGTGCGTATGTGTGTGTGTGTGTGTGTTTCAGAGAAGCAGACAGGGCTCATCTGTACCTGATACAGTGTGTTGCTGGTAGTTGTATGACGTGGGTATTGCACCAATCGGAAGCAAATGTTTAGGATTCCCTGGCTGCTCCTCTTCATCTTCCTCTCCAAAGTGATGCACCTTTTCATACTTCTCTAAATAGCTGCAGAGAGACCAGAAAAAGACATCAGCACACAGAACACACAAAGCTGCGTACCTCAGGGACTGAGAAAATCGATTAGCATTTGTATGTAACATGCAGCTTTTCTCTTCTCAAGACATTAAGTGCTGGACTGGAGTGCTGTGGATTATTGTGATGTCTTTATCAGCTGTTTATACTCTCATTCTGACGGCACCCATTCACTGCAGAGCAAGTGATGAAATGCTACATTTCTCCAAACCTGATGAAGAAACAAACCCTTCTGCATCTTGGATAGCCTGAGGGTGAGCACATTTTCTACCAGTTTTCATTTTTGGGTGAACTATTGCTTTAAGATGCACCTTACACATAATTTAATTAAGATTTGAAAAGTTTTCGGAAGTGATACTAAGACGACAAACAGACAATGACAAATTGACAACTGGAAAGATTAAATGCAAAGAGAAAACACACATGCAAAACTCTGCAACCTAACAAAAGTCACACTTGATCAAACCCTCACTTAAAACACAAGATAACGGCACACTTTACCACATCACACAACTCTGTAACCTCACACACTGAAAGACGGTCAGAAAGCATGAGCCGTTTATTCCAGAGAATCAGGGATCAACTGTATTGTGAGTCAAATAGTAATATTCACAGTCCTGCTCCGCGCGAGAGTATGAGTCATGAGTGGTTCCCTCAACTGAATGAGCTTTCACTTACACACAACCTCCCACGTGCTACAATACAAACACTATAAATAGATATCTGCACTCCATAAACACACTGTATGAAAATAACACACTGCACTGGACACACACAGCGTGGACAGACATTCAACTCCCTGGACTGTGTAATTGTAGGATTTTAATTAGTGATAGTTGATATAACTGAACAAGATACCTAGCAGATAACCAGACCCACTAAAGAAACGCTAGTCCTCCCTCGTCAGATTAAATTTTTTCACAATCTGTGTGAATTACGGTGATATGCAAAACTTGTTTGCTGAAGTTAAAAGGATAGTTCACCCAAAAATGAAAACGGTGTCATTATTTACTCACCCTCAGGTGCTTCCAAACCTGACTTTTTTTCCCCTGTGGAATACAAAAAGAAAATATTTTGACGAATGATGGCAACCAAACAGTTTCAGTTCCCTTTAACTTTCACTGTAGTTTTATTTTTTTTGTCCATATAATGAAAATGAGAACAGAAACTGTTTGGTTACCGACATTCTTCAAAATAACCTTTTATGTTTAATTCATGCAAGTCCGGAATGACATGAAGGTGAGTAAAAAATAATGACAATTTTCAACTTTGGGTGAACTATCGCTTCAAATTGTATACCAACGTTATATTCACCAGCTGTGACTCAATGAATTCAAAACATAATGTAGATGCTGATGATTGTCTCATTTAGGTCAGCGTGTGAGTTCAGACAAACCCAAACTTAAGCTTCTCGAGACACTATCATCGGGTTTATTACGTAGTTTAAGTCAGGGGCGCTCAGTCCTGTTCTCGGAGATCTACCTTTCTGCAAAGTTTATCTCCAGCACTAATCAAATACACCTGAATCATCTAATGGAGCACTCGATAATCACAAACAGATGCTGAAGGAAGGCAGATCTCCAGCAACCGTTTCTCTCTTTTCATTCATAAACATAAAAGGCAAAAAACACAGCATCTGCTGTCTAAACCGGAGATGTAAATACAGAAATGAAGCTGACTGATGAGGAACTACGGCATCCAGTCAGCGTTCACGTGAACATCCCCATTCCTGAGGTCCAGACAGAGAATTACTGCCCTCTACTGGAGACACAGAAGAAAAAGGTCAAGTTTCACCTGCAGGAGCTGCTGAATATATTTGTGTCTAGGAGAAAATCAAATATGTCTACAGTCAACGGTTATGCAACATCTACATCTTCAAACAGAATTAAAACTGAGTGTATGCAATGCAGCTCCTCTCTACTACAATGAAACTAAACTAAGGCAAAGCAGGCTGTGGATAAACTAGAATAAATTAAACACTATCATAACATGACCATGATGTTTTACATATTCACATGTGAAATTTACACTCTTTAAGGCCACACTGAGAGCAGGCTGACCAAAAACAAATCTGAGACCAAAGACTGTCTGGCTAGATATGAACAGAGGAATTAAATTATATTCTATGTTTTCAGACGATTTGCATTTGAGGCTCATTTGCATGCAATTTAAAGGTTTTATTTAAAGTTAAATAAACAGATTCACAAAGCATTCACTATAGTGTAATTACACAATTAAGTACTGCGTTATACTGATTAACATGGTGCTTACTATAGGCTTTGGTTTAGGGTTAGTTTGGAATTATGCATAATTTACTGTTATTAGCATAGTAAGTACATGCACCGTATAACAAAGACAATAAAATAAACTTACCAAATATTTCTCAAAAACTGAGAACATTTGAATTATTAGTCAAATTAAATCAATGAACTGACATGAACTGAATAAATGATTGGTAAGAACAAACCACATCACACATACACCATGCATAAAAAAAATAAAGCTGCGCTGTCACTAAAAACGGACTATTTGCCGATTAAGACATTGACATGTGTTGTTTAGCTGCTCTCCCCTCTTTAGCTGGCAGACGGAGTGCCTGACTGCAGATGACTCATTTCACAGGCTCCGATCAGTGCCGAGTGGTTCAGCGGCAAGCGCATCATACCACAAACTCAAAGACCCAAGTTCAAATCCCTCGCCAGCTCTTCCTCAGCTGTGACGGTGTAAACACACAACCCAATCCCTCTTTTCGGCATGAGCGAAAAGAGTTACACAAGACAACAGCGTCCTAATAGAGACACCTGTTCTACTGCAATCCATGAAACAAGTGCAAATGAAATCCTTCATTTTTGTCTGAAGACTCACACTGGTGTTGCTAAGAAAACGTGACGCTTTGGAGCCAGCGAGTGTTTGTCGGCGAGTGAACTGGACTAAGTGAGAGCCGACAGAAATGAGCATCTACTAAAGCAAGATCTTCTGAATCCCTTTTCCCTCGTGTGACGCGCGTGGGACACTCCCGAGGTTTTCAGTGGCTTTGAGATAAACCTCGAATGCTTCTGGTTTACAAAAAGTAATTTTGTAATTGTACTAGTTGCGAGTGTTTACATATATATAGTCATAATAAGTAATACTGCAAAAACTGATTTTCTCTCATTTGATGTTGCAAAAATTCTTCATTACAGCTTCTGGAGTGCTCGGAGTGATCATGTCTGTCTAAACTCTTTGGCTTCGCTTCCACCGAGCGCTTCAGACTCCCCGAGAGACAGATACACCTCAACATGACACAAACCTCTCCAGGATTTCAAAAACAACCAGCGTTACATCAGAACTGAGCAGCACTGAGGCCTTTGATTATGAAAATAAAACCCAAAGAGAGCACATCTAATAAAAATATGCATATGCTACAGTTAAAGCTCATGCAATCTCTCACTGGAGAGCTCTCACGAGGATCTCTCTCCGCTCTCACGACGAAGACACACGGGAGATTGTCGTTTTGCATCCCTCGCCGTTCTGAGCTCTCGTCGCCGAACAAACAAGCTCTCTTGCAACGACTGTGAGGATGGTAAAAGACGCTTTGCAGAATGGTGATTATGTTTAGTCCGTTGCATGGCAGGTGTACGTCTCCTTCTCACGGCCCACACAGCCTAAACGCTCCCTGCTGCCAAGTCTGTCTGTCTCACCCCCCCATAACCTACTAAACTAGAGAGGAACGCACGTGGAAAACCAGCAGCCGCGCTCACTGTAGAGCAGACCGCAGTGCTACAGCCGTGCGCTCCTCGCTGCCGATACTACAAATATATAAAAACAGTACGATTTTGCATGTGTAACAGCTGGTGAAATTATGCCTTTGGTGGTTTATCAACGGATCAACCGTGTGCACGTTGTAAAACACCATTAACCACATTCATAAACACACAGATAACCTAGAAAGCACAAAACACGCTCTATATGGCAAAACCAAGTGACAGGTGAAGTCTGAACACAGATCCAAAACAATCAGGCAGCACTCTTAAGTTTCCTGTCTCTTATTTAAATATACAGGACTCAGCACATGCACGCTGTGAAATTTCTTTAATACTTATCAACACTGATAAATTACAAAACTGTCTAATAAACAAAAGACTCTTATAGACCAATGCAAGTGACAAATGCATCCTTAAAAGTGACCCAAATACAAGTCCAAAACAACCCTCTAACCTCCTGATTTAGACTTGAAAATCCTTCCATATTAAAACACTTGTAATGTTACATTACAACATTTTACAAAAGAACCATGCGTTACTCAGTGAGTGGCAAAAAACTACTTAAACTAAGGCCTGATTTTGTTTTTGTCTCATATTTAAATATACAAGAATCAGTGCATGCATGTTGTGAAGCTTTTAAAAAAAATACTAAAAAATCAAACCACAAAAATGCCGATAAAACAAAAGACTCCTATAGACCAATGCAAGTGACAGATGCATCCTTAAAAGTGACCCAAATGCAAGTCCAAAATATCCACCTTTTAATGCCGTAAAACTCCTGATTTGTATTTTAAAATCTTTCTATATTAAAACACAAGAAACGATGCACTTTAACACTTTATAGAAAAAAGAACTGCAATTAGAAAAGTAGAAAAGAACTAAATCCTATTACAGAGTTGCGTCTCTTATTCAAACATGCAAAACCTGTCATTAAAACAAAATACTTCAATGCAACTGACAGATGCATCCTTAAAAGTGACTCAAATACAAGTCCAGAAGCACAGTTTTCCAGTGTAAAACTCCCTGATTTAGATCACTTTTGCCACATAATGTTAAACAAAAGCTGAAATTAAAAAACGCTGTAAAAAGTCTCCTAAATCATCAACACGAACATACGATCCTCCAAAACGCACCCTTGTGAGTCAGAACCGAGCCGCGTGTGTGAGTGCATCGCAGCGACTGTAAACATTGAGCACATGTGCCGGAGCTGATCAGAGAGAAACTGAATAAGAAAGACTCACCGAAGGTAGTACTGTTTCAAAACAAAAGCAGCATTCGAGCAGCTCCTGGGGAAACTGAATTCCTCGCTCAGCTCGGCCCAGAGGTTCTTGTCGGACACCTGTAGGGTGAGGAGACAGGTGAGAGGGGTTCGGTTCAGATGCAGGACCGTGTGTGTGTGTCAACAGTGTCTGTCTGTGTGTATGTGTGTGTGCGTGTGTGTGTGTGCATGCTAACTCCCATTAGCACTCCAGCTAACTTACACTTTCCCATGTGAAATGAATAAATCAAACCAGTAGCCGGGAAACAATGTGCTCCGTGGCGAACCCGTCCGAGCCCACCGGACCCCGGCCCGCGGATCTGTGCGAGGTTTGCGGCTGTATTTACAGCGCGGCACACACAGGCCTGAGTGCGGCCTACAGTCGCTCAATCCTCCGCCACACGAGAGGGATAAAGCCGCTGATGTACACGGCGGATCCGGACGGGGTTCGGTGCCTCAGACTCGGTACGAGTAATCGATGTAAAAGCCGCCCGGTAATTTTGAAGTGAGTGTGTGTGAAAGTGTGTGTGCGCGCGCGGCTGGGGCCAATACACACACACACACTACATTACACGACACAACACACATACACTCACTCACTCACTCACATACACTTACACAGGCCGATGTACGGCAGAACCGCGGACAGATCCGCCGAACCGGGCTGGAAGAGTGTGTGTGAGATGAGAAATATTAAGTTGAGTGTGTGTGAGGAACTTACCTTCGCGAAGCCCCCTAAAGACACCACTCTCACATACAGAGCGCCCAGGTCCAGCTCCTTCCCACCCACCACGGGAACCTTTTTAAACGGAGATCTGTGGAGAAAAACAGTCGAATGAGCCGTCCGGACCCCTCACCGGTCACCCAAGTTATAATAAGACCGAAATTCCCGCTCACCCTCTGCTGTGGTGAAATTGCCGCAGCTCGTCCAGGAAAGCCTGTCCTTTCCTCCGCTGCTCGGGGAGGTTTTTCCCCGTCGAGTTCGCCATCGTTTCGCTGAAATTCGGTCAAAACCCCCAGCTCAGATTCGGTTCCTAAGAATCCGGGGATCCCATGCTCCGGTCCGCTCCGCTCCGGCGCGGCTGCGTGTTTGAAAAGTTAAAGAAACGACGGAGGATGAGAGTGGAGAAACCCGCTCCAACGGCAGCCTGAACAGCCCGCGAACCCGAGCGAGCTCAGTCCAACGGCACCGCGGCACCGCTCATGGCTGCACGGGGAAACAACGGCACCGGCTGCGCTTGTGTTGGGGTTTGGAGTGGGTTTTTTGACAGTGCGGGACGGACGCGGCTCCGGTTTAATCGCGCACACTGTGAAGCGGCAGCGGGATCCAGTTCAGACAAAAAGACCCGAGGCCGCGCGGTTCCGCGGCGCCCCCATCAGGCAAGCGTCAGTACAGCAACCGCCACAGCGCCGCTCGTGAACAATAGACGGAGCTCGCTGACGCACAGGGAGAGTCGCGAAACTCCTCCACACAGTGAAAAACGAAATCAAGCAGTGAGCGTCGGTGGGGGGAAGGGAACTGACAGTTTAACGTCATGAATATGATAAAACTTGAGCCAGACAAAGTGTTTGTTGTTTTCTATCCCCACAAAGAAGATTAGTTAAATTAATAGATTTTCAGTATATTAGTTTTTGCAGACAAACCCACGTGTCAACTACTAACTTGAGTTTTCATTTATAAAGCTCTAAGAATTTTAAGTGAATTTCCTGCAAATATGGAAAAAAAAAATAAAGGGTCTCGGTTAAATATGTGCAAATTGTCACATGACCAGAGCAGTTTAATTCATGTTGCACCACGAGAAGACGATGGCTGCATCAAAGCTCCAATACAAAAGGCTTTGTTAACATAATTTTTGGTACATGTTATCTACAAGGTGTCTAGCATTAATATATGAATTCACAACAATTCAGTTTTGTTGAGTGTTTTCATAGAATGAGTAAACATGTTGATGGCAACAATAGCGACCGCTGGGATAATAGTGCACTTACAGTTGTTGCACTAAAATGTTGCGGTGACAGAATTACAGTGAATATTACACTAAATGAAAAGTTTAGATGTTACAAATAAGTTACAATAATGATGTTGTAATACTGGTAGCACTAATATAACAATTTTATGAAGTATGTATGCAATAATGTAACAATTTTGAAATAATATCTCAGTATTCCTATTAGGTTTTTATGCATTATAGTAACTCTAGAATGTGATCAAACTTTAGTTTAAAATAGCTGGGCTGATATATATATATAATTGTGATAACTGCAGAAATATGTTAATTCAGTATACACATTATCCCACCGGTCTCCGACTATAAAACACAATTCCAAAAAATGAAAAATAAAAATAATAATTATTATTATTGATTATTTCAAAGGGTTATTATTTACCAGTGTTTGGGGTAATGCATTGCAAGATTACTTAATTTGAGTAACTAGAAAAGTAATGATCAACCATACTAATAGTGAACATTCAGATGTTTTTATTTTTTTATTTATTTATTCAACCTTATTTTGTTCCTGGTTAAATATTTTCTACGTACATCTAAATTTTGTAAGTGAAAGCCTTTCTTTAGAATTTTTCTTGAAGATTTAAATCTCTATATATCTATGATTTCTGACGCTTCTAATAAGAAAGCCGTAAAAACTGTGAGTTTATTAAAAAAGGTACATTATCGTCTCGCTCCCTGGCATGATATACTGTCATTCTGTGACACGTTCTAAAAAAAAAAAAAAAAAAACATACTAAGAAGCAAAAATGACTTCAGATAAACATAACATTTGTGTTATTGAGAGAAAACGAAGCCAAACCAGATGACAAAAAGTAACGCGAAAGTAACGTAACACATTACCTTCCATAAAAAGTAACAATGTAATTAGTTACTTTCTGAGGAAGTAACGCAATATTGTAATGCATTACTTTTAAAAGTAACATTCCCCAACACTGCTAATGACACATCATCCGGACACACTATTTGGGATTAAACGGGTTAATAGTTTAAGTCAAACCATGATGTCTGCAGTTAACGAGGACACTCTGCGCTTTGTCGCAGCGGATGGACAGTAATTTACTCCCGGTCCCTTGCAGCAACCGCCGGGCGGATATAAACGACAAGGGGTGACTACATTCAACCATTACACGCACCCCTCTCGCGTGTTATTCTGCCACAAAATGGCGGAGCTCGACGCGAAAGACCCCATTTTGTCAAGCGAACGATAAAAACAGTTCGAGGAAGCGGAATTTTTATAGTTTATAACGCTATTTCGAGCGAGTTTGGGATGCGTTTTGCTGCGGGCGCTGCTATGTTGAGCCGTGGTCCGCGCGCTCCGGGTTTGACGCAGCTCGAGCGCTGCGAGAGTGAACGCGCCCGAATAAATACATTTATCAAGCGAGATTAGATTTATATCATATTTCTAATAACTTTGTTCGAGGAATCATTTTATCTACAATCTGTAAGATATCCAACTGTTTCTGGTTCTTTAGATTTGTAAACCTAGTTTGTTTTCATTTACTCGTTGTATATTAATAACACTCCGCTTCCGTGTTTTAATATCTAAAGTCTTGTGCTGTAAAATTGTGTATTTACATCTGCTAAGAATTGCAGCATTTTATGTGTGTATAGCTGTCCAAACCATACATTGTAAAACCTGGAAATATCAGAGGATTTAAAAATGTCAAGGCCTAGAAATGCGATGGAAATTGTTAAATATGATCATCTTGTGATCAGTATGCTTTTTTGTAAGTGCAATCTCTTTGAAAAATTATATTTACATATATATATATATATATATATATATATATATATATATATATATATATATATAAATCATTGGACATAAATTAGGAAGCAAATAGAAATGCACGGACATGAAGACTGAGGAAGAGTTTAGTTTGCATGCAGCTTTACTTCAGCTATTAAAACCTGCATCATCAGAGAAGTTATTAGACATAAGCCAGATTGTCCACCTAATCTGTTTAACATTAGTCTATCATCTGATGCATACACGAGCAAATCCAGTCTTTGCTAAACTCAGACACAGCCATAGGTGTTCAGTAGCATATGAAGGTTTTGAAGGAGAAAAGACGAGATGTGATCAATAAAAGTGTGTAGAGTTCGCCATCACGTGGTTAAACATCGAAAATGTTCTGTATTCAATTTCTACGTTTAAACCAAGAACATACACATGCCTTAGAAACACACTGATAGATTTTCAAAACAGATTTTTATATGCATCTACACGCTAATTGAAAATAACCCATAAAAACATTAATTATTTTTTATTAATATATTAATAGTAATATTTTGATTCGGTTTTTTGTATTTTCCATCTCAGTAATTTGGCTGTTTTAATCATTTCTAGGAGCTTCTGTTTTAAAATGTCTAGATAATGTTTATTTTTATATCAGTTTTAGGTATTTTAATCAAGTTTTTATCAAGTTAAACTAAATTAAAATGAGAATGTTGCCTTGACAACTGACTGAAAACCTTTCCACACATTTACATTACAAATACAAAGTTTTCTATATATTTTTTCAGTTCCGATTTATTTTATTTCAAGTTTTTTTTTTTTATAGTATTAGTTTACTATAATAATCCTGGCATAAACTAATAGTTAGATTGCATTGGTTGGTCAAATATAAAATGTAAATATTTAAACCCTCAGCTTGTAGTTTGTGTTTTTAGCCACTAGTGTACAGCACTATCACACACACGAGCTGCTATAATCTCATGATATCGATGATAAGATTTTTATAGTTTTTTTTTATATTTTTATAGTCTATGAGTGAAACTCATTTTCACTGTGGTGTATGCAAATTTCAATGTTGTTATATTTTTCATATTTATTTATACATTATTCTTATTCTTTATGATTCTTTTCGTTACTCTTCAGTAGCCTATATTTACTTTTTTATTATACTTGTATATTCAGTGTTACTAATTTTATTATTCCTTTTTTTCATATATTCCATTTATAATCATATCCCATAGAAGTCTGACATGTAAAGGGTGTAAATATATATATATATATATATATATATATATATATATATATATATATATATATATATATATATATATATATTAGGGCTGTCAAATGATTAATCACGATTAATCACATCCAAAATAAAAGTTTTGTTTACATAATATATGTATGTGTACAGGGTATATTTATTATGTATATATAAATACACACACATAAATTATATATTTAGAAAATATTTACATGTATATACATTTATATATTTATATTCTTATATTTTATATTATATATAAATATATTTAATATATAAACATAACATATTCTTCTTAAATATATACATGCATGTGTGTGTATTTATATATACATAATAAATATACACAGTATACACACATATATTATGTAAACAAAACTTTTATTTTGGATGTGATTAATCGTGATTAATCATTTGACAGCCCTAATATATATATATATATATATATATGTACGTATATATATGTATATAAAACTGATTAATCATACACTCTCTTTTTTTTTTTTTGGGGTATGGTAAAAGGATGTTTTGGTAAGATGTTGATCACCTTGATCAAAATATTTTTATGAAAGGATGTTCTTTCCAAGAGCTGGTATTTGCAAGATCTGAAGATTGCTCAACTCTGTTGTTTCTGCTCGAAGGGTGTAAACCACAACCATGTCTCTATTTTTATCTGACTTCTATCTGCTGCATTTCCCAGGTCATGTCAACGTGACCTAGTCCTGAACTTAATTCAGCTGAGGTAGGGGAAATATTTGATGATACATGGACATGACTAAACATCTGGTCATGTAATCTCTTGTATATATATTATATACACTTCTGAAGAGTATTATACTTAGATTAGAGTACTCTCTTAGAGATTTTTAAGTAGTTTTATACTCTTCTTCTTTCATTTTAATACTTCATTTCTGTAATTGTTATCATTTATGATTTTGTCTTAAAATAAATAGTTTTATCTGAAAGACTTCGGCTGCCTGGATTTCACTGCATCACACTGTAATATCGTCCTGATATGTACACCATGCCAGATTAATCTTCATTTACTTGCTACTCTGAATGAATTAGAAGTAGGCTAAAAAAATTATACACCGTATAGATCTTTATTTGACAGAATGCAAAGAGCACAAACGAACAAAACAAAGAAAATAAGCTACATTCAAAAACAAAACATTTTCTTAAAGTGCTGGAAGAATATCTCTCACACAATCTGACGCACAAATATATAATAAAAAGAACTATATCTGAAAAAAAAAGAGAACAATTACCCTTACACATAAGATTTATATTTATAATAACCTTTCTGTATAGGCCACAAACTGGAAAATATTTAGCATTGTTCTGGACAGTGTGATAAAATAAAAGCTCGGGTGTTTATGGGCATGACTGAGTCAGTAGTATTTGTGTGGCGTAAAGGAGGTAGCATTTCATTTAATAACAGCTGGCTGTTCGACCAACTTAAAACACACAAACTAACCATCCTGACTAAATACAGTTCTCGATAATAAACCACACAAATATTCCAACAAACACAAATTTAAGGCACATAAACCCTAAATACTCTAAAATAGTTTTTAAAATGTGCTCTAAAATGTTGCCACTCGAAATTCAAACATGAATTTCACTTTGGTTGCCGTAGAGAGGTGTTTCTGCATATTATGGGGTGTCAGATAAGAGCTGAAATGACAGGAGTATGTTTCTGCTGTAATACAGTAAGAGTGCTCTTAATGTAAATATGAAGTGGAAACAGAACAGCAGACGTTTGCATGTGTTACGTGATCAGCGCCACATGATCTGAACGCCCTGCAGGGCATCTGCATCATACATGAAGAGATTAGTCTAAACACACACACACACACACACACTCACACACACACACACACACACACACACACACACTTAGTGCTTTACGACATTCTCCTGGTTTTTCTTATGAGGTCAGAATACATTGACAGACAGTGAATAAATGATTTGTGAAATTAATAAGTGATGTTGATCCATTTATAACCGAATAAGGAGTCAAATCAGATCACGTAACAGACATGACCCGACTTAACTTATTAAACACAAACGATGATGATATGAGTTTGTAGATAACCGTGCATGATTTTAAACAATTAAACTAAACCTATAAATGCATGCTTAGCTAAAATAATGATAATTACAGTAGCTAAAGAAGAAATCAAAAACGTGTGAATCTTTTGTGCAAAATGTATCAATTTCCAGGAATATCCTGATGATTTTTAGCATGGCACAAATTAAAAGCTTGAGGTGAACAAGAAAACAGATTATGTCATATTTAATTTAAGTTAAAATGAGGCCGTTAAAGACAGATATGCAGCATGTTTAAGTCTCATCTTCATAGCTTTGCCACTAATAAAAGTCAATGTTTGAAAACGTATGTAATGCTCCAAAATATTCAACCAATTAAATAGACTGCACTGCCTCATTTTCACTCAAATCAATAAAAATATGGCATCTGACTAAATCTGTATGTGAAGCGCGGCACCGCAGTCGCAACTACATATCCCACCAAGTTTTGACAGACGCAAAGCAAACAAACAGATGTCATATTTAATTTGTAAATGAAAATGAGGCTGTTAAAGAAAGATGTGCACAATTTTTAATAGGTTGTACTGAATTAACAGTCTCATTTTCATAGCTTGGCCAGTAGACATGCATTTTCAGTGTTCGTAAACGTATTTTCAATGTTCAGTTGAATGGACAGCACACGTCACAGCCTCATTTTCACTTAATTGAAATAAAAAAAAATTAAATATGGCATCCGAATAAATATCCCAGCATTCTTAGTTCTTTACCCTTCTCTTACTGTTCATCTCAAAGTAGGGTTCGTCACGTTGGCTGGGTTTAGTCCGTGCCGTGTGTTTGTGGGCAGTGCTCGTAGGTGCTGGTTTAGTAGCGCTGCTCTGGACGGGAGGGTTACTGCTGACCAGAGGTTTCCTGTGGGTTGTTTTAACGTTGACAGACGCGACGGTTCTCGTAGCAGCTGTGTTCTGCTCTATAGATTTACTCTTGCATGTCACAGAAGGTTTTGCGAGAGCAGGCGTCTGTTTGGGGTCATTCGGAGCCAAGCGAGGGGAACCGGGATGGCCCTTTCTGGAATCTAAGTGCAGGGCGGAGGCGGGGGAAGGAGGGTGTCTCTGGGCGAGCCGTGAGCGGACGGGGGCCGGAGGCGGGCGGCTGTTGTGCTGGGTGGGTGCTGAAGGTTTAGGCAGCTTGCAGGTGGGTTCGGGACCGACGGGACTGCGAGGTTGAGACGGAGATCCACGCGGGTGCAGTTTGGTCTTGGGGGTGGCGGAAGGGGCTTTTTGGGAAACTCCGGTCGGGGTTGACTGGCGAAGTGGGCTTCTTTTCGGGACGGGTGATGAAAGAGGGGTGGTTCTCGGTGAAGCTGTGGGCGTGTGAAAAATCTTCTTGGGTGCGGCAGCCTTACGAGGCATTGAGGGCGTGGAAGCGGGCGACTGGGTGACGCCGCGGGGTGTGGGCGGGTTGGGTTTGGACACAGACGTTGTGGAGGATGACGATGAAGAGGATGATTCTGGGAGGAGGTTAACGGCTGCGATGGGGTCCATCGTGGGCGGCTGTGCGGCCTGCACGGTGTGGGCGGGGCCTGGGCCGGACGGGCCTTTCTGATAGGCTAGAATCTTCTGCTCTAGAGTGGTGAACTGCAGCACGCGGTCGGGGTCGTATTTAAGCAGAAACCCTTTCAGAGTGTCCCAACCTCCACCCACACGCACCATCACATGCTTCCCATGGAGCATCTAAGAGAGAGGATTTTAATTAATAAGCAAACACAGAATTAAATACTAGTAATGCACCAAAATTAATTTTTACTGAAATTAAAGTGTCTTTAATAATCAAATGTACTTAATATTCAGCGCTCAAATTAAAACTAAGGTGTAAAGTATGTAAAGACAGTTTTTATTAAGCCAAAAAAAGTTTATTTAATAATCATTTAATCAAATTAACTAAAATCATCAAAAAAACAAGACTTTAAATTTTAACTAAAACCCCAAAACCGAAGTTTTTATTTAGCCATAAAACTGAAACCAAAATGATTTCATAATCAATTAATCAAATGTATTTAATAATCAGACTCAAATAAATATATAAATTGCACATAAGGCGGTTTTTATATCAGCTTGATTATTGTATAATTATGTTTCAACTCCAGTTTTTTGTTGAAATATAAACATTTAAATAATGTCTGTATTAAAAACTTGTTTCCATGACAGATTTATGTATATTAGTGCATACTGAAGTCAACAGGTTAAGTAAAAATATAAAGGATATGTAACAGTGCACATATTTATCATAATGCTCCTCTCTGTAGTTAGTTTTTCTAACTGACTAACGAGTTTATGGATATTGAATGGCTTTTCAGAGGTAAATGTGGTTGAAACACTAACTGAGTGATTACGTGAGATATGAAGCATTTCAGAAGATTTTTTAGATTAATAAACTTTTTGATGTTCATTCATGTTTACTTCATGCTATAATAAGCAGCAATACGGAAGAGATGATTTCAGCCCCCATTTTTGGCCGAATATTTTCTGTGCATCACTATTAAATACACTTGTTTTATTGGCAATGTTTAATCAGGAAGCACATGTTCAACCTAATCTGGATATATGTGTGTGGGAATGTTATGACAGTTCAGCACGTGCTGGTTAAACAAACTAGACTGGATTTAGTGGATTGCTACAGTAGACTAAAGACACAAGGAAAGTGCACTCAGGCGAGTGTGTTTGCATAAGGTTTATCTGCTCTTCTGCATTGTGATTTTAGCAGAACGAAAACAAGATAATGTAACAGTGCTGATGTTTAAAATAGGCATGAAATACAAATACTTTCTAAATGAAACTTATATATGCATAATTCGTTTGGACATCAATGTTTAATGAAAATATCATAACTGGATCTTCTGTTGGAGGCGGGGTTTAATAGCCCTGAACATATAGGGATATTAAACCCCGCCTCCACTTTTGAGAGCCACGCCCATATCCCAACATCCAATCAACAAGTGATACACAGAACCAGGCCCCGCCCTACATTTTTATCTTTTCTGATCTTTTACACTCAGACAGAAGTCACAATATGGAAGAAATGATCTGTTGCTACTTCCACTTTATCGTGACTTGTAAAAGGGTCCCAAAATCTGCTCCTACCCTGATGAACAGGACCTTGTCTCCGAGCCTGTAGCGTCCCTCAGACAGATACTCGATGGAAAACTTCTGTGTGCAGCTACAGGGAGGGTCGTCCTGGTCCGCACGATCCTACAAACAAGAAGAGTTTGTTTGGGTGAATTGAGAGAAAAATTCACTCATTTGCAAGATGGAAATAGAACTGCTAGTTTGCAGACAGAGTATGAACGCTTAGCGCGGCTCTGAACTCAGGACCCGAGGGTCTCCCGCTGGTTATTTGGCTGAGAGACAGTGAATTTATTAGCATTAGGGGGAAAATTGTTCCCCATGTGAAACATGTCTGTAAACAACAGCTGCTGTTTACACACTCAACAGACAATAGCACACCCATCTGGGTCAGAATGAAGACAGATGCTGAGCCTCATCATTGAGGAAAATCCAACAAATAAAACACAGTTTCTTAAAGCCAGTAATTCTCCTGAACATTTACAATATTTCAGATGATTGCCAGTCATTTTGATGGGTGTTTTTGTCATTTTATCAGTTCCTTTTTTTATATGTCTATATAGTTATTTTGAAGTTTTAGTTTACTTAGTTTTAGTTATTTTAATACTTCAACTTAAACCAAAATGAGAAGTTTTGCCTTAGCAACTAGGTGAAATAAAATGTTTTATGTTTACGTTTTGTAGTTTTAGTTTCAGTTCACCATAATACCCCTGGATTAAGCCTACAATTAAAATGTGAAATGGGTAATGCTTTTCTACAGAAAACATTTTAGTATTAAAAGTATATTATACAGTATGTGGAACAATACTTTTGGCAGTCTGATTAAAGATGTTAAAATTTGTAGTTTATCACTTCCAGTTCATTTGTTACACTGAAACTGTGTGTGTGTGTGTGTGTGTGTGATACTCACGGCGTGATACAGGGCTCCGTGCTGACAGCACACAGTGAATGTTTTCACTGGAGACGAGTGATCAGTCATCGTTAGACTTTCCTCCAGTTCGATTTCCTTCTCCAGTTTAACCAAAACCGGAGGCTCTATCCCAAACCTAAACCACCAAACAAACAAAAAAAAACAATAACACACTGTACTAACAGTAAATCCTGACATATTCTGTTTCTGTTCTAACCAGCTAATCATGACATAATTTTATGTACAATATGCAATTAAATATTTATGTACAATGACCATTCAATTGCATAAATGACTGCTGATTTCCTCAAATAAAATCATGTCAAATTTCTATAAAAAAGTTTCAAGGTACCAAGCAAGATAATATACATTCAGATGGTTATTATTGCAAAATAGACCCCTTTACATTACACATTATCCTTTACTTACAGTCACGGTTGTGTTATTCAGCTCTAAATAAATTCAGCTTTGTTTTAGATTCTCTACAGCGCAATACCTGCTCGAAGCACTGAAGCCAATTCACTTAAATCCTGTAAAATCCACGCAAATTTGCCCCAGACCCAACTTTAAAGCCCCTAAAGCAGCCCCTGACCTCTGACCCCAAAACACAACCTGACATCTGTCACCTGCGGGATCATCAGAGCCGGTTCGCTTACCTGGAGACGACGCGTCCGATCTCCAGCAGACACAGACACACCTGCCGCGGCTCTTTATGCAGGACTGGGGAAGGGAGGGAGAGCCGTTACCATGGTTACTTAGCGATCATTCATTTAATTTATTTTAAACTTTACTTCTAATAATTATAATTTTATGTCAACCTTATTTCAATTAATGAAATTTTTTCAATAGTTTTAGTTAATAATAACCCTGCTCCTTAAGGGCTTAAAATTACAAAGAGATCATTTATTAACCCTTCAACTCAGTAGTAAATGTTGTTATTCATTTATCATGCAAAGAGGTCAGCCAGTCATAATTTTGGAAAAACTTTCAAGACTTGGCAAAAAAAAGCCCTTAGTCTCTGTTTTAGCCACATGCACCACTGACATGTGTTTGGAAACTTGCTGGCCCAGGCCGGTCTAATTTAATATACTATTAAAATTTTAACAATACTATGAATTGTTCATTTTCAAAATTCTGTGTTGTGTGTTTTAATGTTTCTGGATTCTGTGTTTTATGGTTTGTAAATGTATTACGAAAAATAATAAAAAAAATGAATGCATAAAATATTATTTTAATTAATATTAGGAAAATGTAAATCAAATTAATTAAAAAATCTACAAAAAACAAAGTGAAAACAAAGCTGAATAACAAACTGCTGCATAACAGAGACGTATTATTGAAATTAATATATGGATGGAAAATTGTGTAACACTGAGTGATATTCATAAAAATATTTTAATACATTATATTCTTAAGTTGAGATGTTCATTCTACTGTACAATAATATAACAATGTCACAATTTCTTCACGTTAAACTGAACTTTTATTTTGGCGGGTTGTAGTGTTTTTCTGTGTTTTGATTTATTCATCCAAAATTAAACTTAATGAACAGATTCTTCTGTTCGGTGATTTCTGAATTGCAGAAATCACTTGATTAGGTTTTGTTGCAACCGAAAGGTCAAAAGTTCTCTTACCCAAACCCTCAGACTCAAACAGATAGGTCTCGTCCACTCCTATGTGACGACACCAGGACAGAAAATTTGCAGTGTTGTCGCGGGCGAAAAACGATCCAGGGGAGGCATTTTTCTTGAACTGGATTTTCTTTAAGGGCAGCTGTTAACAAAACAGAGAGGTGAATTACGCACAAACACTCCTGCGGTTATGCGAGCTGCGTCACCACATCACACGTTCCTTACACACCTGTGTTTCCGAGTCCTGTGGGATTTTACTCTGTAGAATTCCAACCAGACGACACAGTTTGACACCGTTGTCCAGCTCCTCCATGAAGCGTTCGGCTGTCACCTGCTCACCTGCAAAACACAATTATTTTTTCCCAGGATTGTACTATTAACATACTAAAATAGTTATATTAAAAGACCAGATTCAGTACATACCTTACTGATGATGTACACTATATACAGTTAAGCAGATGCACAAGTTATACAACACACTCACTTGTACACCAAGCATTTTTCCATAGAAAACCATTACAAAAAATGTGGCTTAATCCATTAAGAAAGTGGTATTGGAGGACCAAATTAAGTATAAACTATATTAATAAAGCATACTATGTACAGGCAATCTATGTACATGCATTCATATTTTAGGCTCATCTGCTTGTAAATAGCATGCATCATCAAAAAAAATGTATAGTGAATCTGATATTTTAATATCACTATATAATTACACGTTAAAGGTGCATTTAGTAATATTGACAGCTAGTGGGCTGACTGAATCCATGCTCATGCGGGTTGCCAGATTGAGGATACACAACAGGAACGAGCTTCCTATTTCTCAGGTCATAAAGTTTTTTAGATGGATGCCAAGCCTTTTATGTCAGGTAGAATCTCAGATCTCTGACCCAATTGGTTTGGCTGTAACATATTGTGTTTTCCACCATTTGGCAACCCGGGGTGTCAAAATCACACAGACCAGACCAAAAACAGTCATTCCGACACAGAACACACATTCCAGAGTAGAATAACTGGCTGAAGCATTGTTTTTTTTTAGGAGAAACAAGTATGTGATGGCATGTTGCCTTAATATCTGCAAACATATTATGGTACTTTTTATGCTTTAGTACTGTCAAAATATTACAAGTACAAGATGGAACCTACACAATGAGACAAAAAAGTCACTTTCCAAAACCTTCACTCTCTCTATTCTCCTCTTTTCTAGCTTGCCTAATCTTGCCTTAATCTAGTTGTCTAAAAAAACCAGGCATTGCATATTATGAATATCGTTTGCCCTTTGACGAATCGCTGTGTTCCTCTTTTGTAAATCCCTTTGGATAAAAGCATCTGCCAAATGCATACAAGTAAACTTGACAGGCCTACGTTGCATTTCTATGGCTGTTTTGCCCTCCAGGTCTCCGCGCCGGACACGTGACCAAAAACTATGAATAGCACATAAAATTCACACTTATGATGCTACAATCTCCAGCAACGTCAGTGGAAAGTGAATGAGGTCACAGCACAAAACAGTCACATTTTAGTATTTTGTTCAAATTCCACAACGTATTCGTACATTATCTAAAAAGGACTATAGGATTACAAGGACTTAATCTAAAAAAATTAAATAAAAAAAGCAACAAACAGAGCAATAGGTTTATAGGTGAATGTTCTTTTGACCCGGGTGAACATGTTCAGCATGTGCACAGACAGGTAAAGGCAACACCCTCCATTATTCTACAAAGACTGAGAGATTGAGTTCTTGTTTCGGAGGTCGTATATCACCGTTATACGAGAGCGAATGTCGTTTCCCACACTTCTTTGCGTGATAAATGAGGCTTTGGGTTTCAGTTATTCGACAGACGAAAGGAAAAGGCATTTAGACTTATAATGGCAGTAATTTTTCACTTTCGTGCACTGATAGTGAATCATAGATGTGTTGTTTTGCATCAGCAGGTTTACCCAGCATGCCGCTCAGCCAGATGGCCAGATCCTCCTGCATGGGCACCAGCGTGGCTTCATGCCGCACGGCCAACCACTGGTCATACTGGAACACATCAGCCAGACCCGGGCCGGGCCGGGGAGAGCGCAGGCCGCGAGGACTCTGTAACGGGACATCAAACTTCTCGCCGAACCAAGCCTGAGAGAGAGAGAGAGGAAAACCAGACAGCTGAACATACAGAGAAACACACACAAAACTGTGTCTCGGGGCCACAATGACCCCTCACACAGATTCCACGCTCTCGCTCTCTCTCTGGAAAGATGGCGACCCTGCTGAAATCAGGACAGTTTGCAAACACTCAAGCTCTAACAAACATGACTAATCAAACAAATGACAACTTGGACAAGCAGAGGAGTAATAACATTTAGATTAAGCAACACTCTCATAAGAGAACTTGTGGTAAAACCTCTCACATGCTTTTTTTTTAGGGGAACGTTAAGGGAACATTGCATTTTATATTTTTGCAAACATTATATTATAGGCTAAACATCCAACTGAAACGTTTCATGAACGATGTATAAATAACGTTTTTGCACTTACATTTTGAGAACATTATTAAAGACCAGATAACTTTGAATGAACTTATTAATGTTACTGGAAGCATGCTTATTTCCAGAAGATGGATTTTGCAACAAACATTGTTATTGAGGTGATTTGAATCAACGTTGCCTGAACTGACCTGAGCGGAACAGACACTATTGTGGATTGGAATGTGGATTGGTCTCATATTTAAAGAAGTTGATCACTTATTATTTTCGGTTTATTACTTCAAAGCTGCTTTGAAACAATCTGTATTGTATAAAGCGCTATAGAAATAAATGTGACTTGGCTGAGACTGAGGCAGAACATCTGTTTGAAACACAATAAAACAACACAACCATAGAAACATTCACCAATACTCTGCATGAGCTTAAATCCCACTGCTCTGCTGGGAAGGACTGAAAAACAAAAGCACTATTTAAAAAAAAAAAAAAAAAAAAAAAAATCACACACCAGCAGGCCACTCGGAGAGGAATCCCATAACCCTTTCTGCACATGAACACTGCCATTCCCACACATGCATCAAACTCCCATGAGGAACAGAGCGAGCGAGAGCTTCAGGCTCCTACGAACACACAGATGGAGCATTTCTTCTGCTCGCACATAAAGCCTGACTAATTAAACAGGAAAGCGTTTCCACGTGGGGGTGTTTTATTCCTATTATATAAGAGATTCAAGATTACCATCCCATAGCAGATTACAGTCGACTCTGCTCGGTTAAACCTTTCTTGAAATGTACTGTCAGTGTTTGCTTGTGGAACGCTCCATTTCTCACTTATGGTTGTTAACCCAATGCAAACAGTCTGGTGTGTTCAATCAATCACACATGCGCGCACACACACACAAATGTTTCAATGTGGTCAGTTCACACATGACGTCAGATTTTACAGCTGGACACATGCTGAACTACAAACCACTTCTGATTCAGACAGGATGGTGTTGAAACCAACAACACACATTTGTGATGATCTAATTGGAATGTTCAAATTCAAATTTCAAATTCGAAACAATTTAGAACACAAATGGCGGGAACCATCACCCTGAAGCCATATGGAGTCAGATGTCCTCTTTAAGAAAAGAGCAGGTGAGTAGTTCTTTATAACAGATAATAGCTTAAATGTGTATGTGCGCATAAAGGAAGTTAGAAATGCACTTTTTTTGTTACATCATCAATTATCAGTTGATATAAGAGAATTAATTTATTGGTGTCAGTCAGTATAAGATATATAATTGTGCATGCATTTAATGCAAATTTGTAAATTTAGATTAGCTTTATCACCTAACGCTCACTTAAAGTTATTTTTATAAATGGATTTAATAACACTGACAATCCATTTCAATCCAAATGAATCAATTTATAATGTAGCATTTAAAATTTAGTTTTTAATGTTTAATTTTGACAACAAAAAAAGTATAGAATTTTGATATCTGCCACAAAGTCAATAATTCTCATCTTATCCATCTTCCAGACTTGCTTTTTATCATATATGGAATAGTAATTCACACCACAGGACAATGACATCATTGTTTGACTGAGTCAAGTTTGTCAACCACCCACCTGAACATGAAACTCTTCTCTAACTAGCTCAGATCTTGACCCACAATAATCACCAACATCATTTTCATCTAAAACCATATTCAAACTATCACACCTGTGATTAAAAAAAAAAAAAAACACTCTGTCTCTTATTGCAAAAGCACATAGATAAAAAGCACATAAAATCATAAAGTTGCATACCTGCAATCCGGCCTGAACTGCCATCATAAGTTACAAGAGAGATTCAAGTCCACATTCTGAAAGAGAGACAGATAAAAATCTTTAAAGGAGTCTGATAAAAACAGACACACATCAGCTCAGACACGCAACTTAATTCCTGTAAACACAAACACACAGTTCATGTCAGTTTACTCCACTTAAACCCTGTCTGTCCTCTCGCAGGATGGATAATCATGCTTGGAGCTCATTGCTAATTTTTTTATAATGACCACAAAAAAAAAAAAAAGTTTCAAATAAAGAATGAGGAAAAAAAAATCACTGTGTGACCAAATACCAGATTAAGACAGTTAAACAAAGGAAACAAAGCAAATGTCACACTCACACACTTAACATTCACACAATAACAGCCACACACACGCTGTCAGTGACACTCATGTGAATCCTAAATCTCCATCATCTCAGCGAGACGCTCACCTGAGGAACACGCGCACACACAGACGAATCCAGTCCAGCTGCCAGCAGACAATCCACCTGAACACCTCAACGCAGTAAATCACAACACACACTCCTGCGGTGACTCGCTGACAGAGGATACGAGCGAGCGAGAGCGAGAGAGAGAGAGAGAGAGAGAGAGAGAGAGCGAGAGAGGGAGAGAGAGAGAGAGAGAGAGAGAGAGAGAGAGAGAGAGAGAGAGAGAGAGAGGCAAACACAGATTGACTAATGAAGCCGCTCAGCAAACCCCCAGCCAAGCATTTACAATGGTCCTATTGTTACAACCCCCTCATTCGCTCCACACAGACACACACACACACACACAGAGTCCAAGGTTCGTTCGCTCATGCTTAGTCCTTCCCAACAAACTCCTCCATGACAGCACACAAAAGAATCTGGAAATTTTTTGAAGGGCACCAATAGAATAAACAATCGTTTTCACTCTTCACCCAGACACAAAAAAACACAGAGAGTGAGAGAACTAGTTAATTACTGGAGGAACACAATGAGAGCTCAAATCAAGTGCACTTCAAGCCCACAAAATGTCAAGCAGAGCAGAACAGTGGAGGACACACAAACCCAGAATTAATGTCTGCGGGTTATGAAGCGGGTGGCAGTGTGGCTCCGGGTCTCAAGAGCCACATTCCTCTGTCAGAACATAACGGCCGGTGGAAATAGTCTGTCACTAACGGACACACTAGCCGAGAGACGCGTCCAACCACTCTGTGTTCATTTACAACAGAGTCTGCCTCTAAAATCCACCGCGTCTCTTTAAAGGAGTCTGAAATCATCATTTACTCACCCTCATGTTGTTCCAAAACATGCAATTATCTTTTACATATTTAGCAGATTCTCAAAAGTAGATGGTGACTGGGTCAAAAAAAAAAAAGTATGAGTGAATTATGACTTAAAATTGATGTGCTATTTTCAGAAGAACTTAAATATTGACTAGATTTATGATGCGTGAGTAAACAATCCCTTTAAGATATGACTGATTAAAGATCAAGCCTAAATTACATAATTCCCTTTATGAAAAAGAAAATCACATTTAGCAGATTCTCAAAAGCAGAAGGTGACAAATAGCTGTCAAATTTAAAATAGGACAAAAAAAGTATCATATAAATAACAACGAATAATGACTAATGATCTATTACATACTAGTAGTACATAAGTCTGGATTAGCTTTATAATGCCCTTTTATATACAATGACATTCCCTTTGAAGGAAATAAAAAAAAAAAAAAAACTTTTTGAATTAAACGTTCCATGGGACAAAGAAATCAATTTGAAACAACACGATGACGCATAAATCACAGAATTCCAATTGGTTTTTTTTTTTTTACTATTTAAACTTTCTTCCTAAAAAACAGCACAGACAGATAAAAACATGAGTAACCCCGATAAAAGACGCCCACAAAAACAAGAGAAATAAAGAGTGACTTTTGCAGCAGAAACGAGGCTGGGCAGAACATCAGACAGAACACGATGCATTCTAACGTTGTAATCGCACTATAATGAACGTCTGTATGAGGTACAATCGATTTGTCACTTTAATTAAATGCGACGACACAAAGGTAGCGAGAGCTGGGGTGTCCACATGGCTCCTCAGGTCACCACATAATCACGTAAGAGGATCACGCCTCCAGACGCATCCCCGTTGGCCTGCTGCTCCTCCTCTCTCTAGACGTGTGCTGACACGTGGCACATGCATGTTTGTTTGTTTGCATGTATGTGCACCAGTGGCTTGCACATGGGTCCCAAATATAGCCAGCCATCAATCAGAGCCCCTCCCCTTCCTGCTCTTTTGTGGCGTTGCTTGTGATCTTAATTGGCCTGTCAGTTGCTTTCATTAGGCAGAGCCATCAACACACACACACACACACAAACAGAACTGATGGTCCCGGAGAGGATGGGCGTCCGATAAACCACGGGTCAGAAGCCCATCCTCCGTAAAGCAGAGTAAAGCCCCTCTTACACCCCTGCAACCAGCTCTGGATCAGCAATCTAAAAAACCATGCACACCTCACACAAAGTTTGTTCGTTTCTTCACCGAGTTTTTGTTTGTGAAGCCTGAAGCTGCATGTTTGTAAAAAACAAAGCCATCATTCAAAGATGCTTTTAACTTCAAACCATTGCTAAAATACGAGTCCATAATCCATAATAACACTTCCTCCAGTGAAAAAGTCATCTGGTCTGAATCAGGGGAGAAATCTGCACAGATCAAGCAGCGTTTACAAGCCAAAACAGATCTAAACATATAAGTGGGTGGATTTTGATGTGATAGACAACAGGGGATGAACTTTTTCTACAAACAAGAAGCGACAGTTTGAAGTTAAAAACATCTAGATGGATTGGTTTCTTACAAACATGCAGCTTTTGGCTTCTTAAGACGTTAACTGGTGGACTGAAGTGGTGTGGATTATTGTGATGTTTTTATCAGCTGTTTGGACTCTCATTTTGACGGCACCCATTCACTGCACAACATCTATTGGTGAGCAAGTGATGTGATCCTACATTTCTCCAAATCTGATGGAGAAACAAACTCAACTACCTTGGATGGCCTGAGGATGAGCACATTTCATTTTTGTGTGAACTATTTCTTTAACCAACATCTAGTGCCTACCTTGACAGCATTCAAAAGTTGCAATACACTCACAATTCTCAAAACGATACAAACATGCTTAAAATGTGGTCTAGTTAATGAAAATGCCTAGGTTTTGGGACACAGTCAAGACAGGAGTCACAGCAGGTTTTAGAGGATCACTTCACACAGTTTGAAGTATAATCCCTATTGAAAAGACAGAAAGGAAAAACTATGTTCTCATGCTTCTACAATTACAAAACAAAGATGCAATTCACCAAAAAAAAAAAAGCGATCAACACAGCTCACCATAACAATGACCTCACCGCAATGCTTCGGAAATAAAAGATCCAGAATTGCACGCCAATCTACAAAGTCTAAAACATAAAACGAGAGCAGTTCACACTCTTTAAAATAAATGCTCCAAAAGTGGGTTTTCGCAGCGATGCCACAGAAGAACCATTCCGGTTCCGCAATGAACCTTTCAGTGATCAGTTCTTCAGAGAACCATCAACGTCAATAAAGAACCTTTATTTGTGCAGGACACCAATGCTGGCAAAACCGGCACTTAAAACCTATGGAGACGCTCCACAGCATAATGTTGTTTACATGGTGATGCAATGACTTGTTATAAGACACTAACAATTAACCATTCAACAGCAAGCACAGAAGGTCTGCTGCTCCCCCGTCCCACTAATCATCTGCTCTGGGTCATTAATAAACGAACAGTAATCCAAGATTCATAACAATGACCAGCATGTGCACCAGAGATCATGGGAAATTAATCCCAACATTCATTTATGTCAGGATTTCCCCCTTTACCCTCCTCTCAAGCTCGAGAACCCCCCGATGCCATGTATCAGGCAGATGGCCGGTAAAGCTACAAGATATGGGGTGTTTTTGGGGCGGCTTACAAGCATAACAATCACAGAATTCAACATGCTATGAAATCCACACCATATATTTTCTAAATGCATGTTATAGGCCTTACTGTAAACAATTCATCTGTGCATTTGCTTCGGAATCTTTAATCAAAATGTCATAATTGGACATTCTGGTGAAAGATGTCATCCGAATATAATATTACTTTCATAGCAACTTTAAAATAAAAAACTCAAATCTGAAGCAACAACAAGTGGCAAACGATTAATACATTTCCCTATGCAGTTATATCAACTTGAAACATAAAAAAACCCAGTTTCCTTATTATTGTTTGATTTATATGGGTTTTCACTGGCCAGTGCCCCCACTGTAATCTTGAGAGCAGGTTTGCAGATAACATCATTACATAATTTATATATGAGAACAGTTTAACCATGGTAACAAAATTATGGAAGCAGACACTTGTTTTACTCAATATTTATACCAAATTAATTGACATGGTTTTAAAATGTCCAAATATTGTATAAATTTATCGATTTTTCACTATTTGTACTATAGTATTTTCTTATTGCAAGCTACTTGGGATCAAAGCTTCGACTTAATAAATAACTGCAAGTTATTAACAACATGCCACAAAAGAATAACTCAGCTTCCTGAAATGGTTTACATGCACATTTAATCTGTTAACAAAAATTAAGCATGACCAAGAGAGTCAAAAATTTCCACTATCTCAAATATGTGCGTTGTATTTTTAAATACATGGTGATTCGTCACGCATTTCCATGGAAAAGTCATGCAACTTCCTTATAACTCTCATCTTTCAGTGTAAATGCCAAAAATAAACAAGAGACCGGCTTTTATCGCTTAAGACAGGTTTGTTGACATTTTATTCCTGTATTCTCTTTTAAAGCAAGTACAAAAACATCATAAAACAAAGTCCTCCTCTCTCTCTCGCTCTCTCACTCACTCACTCACTCCCGTCTGGTCACGAGAGTCTGGAATTGAAAAAAAAACCAACATGAATAAACTCACCAGCGTTGAATGTGTGTGTTTAGTTGTGTGTCAGTAACTAGTTGTCTTCATCCACGTTTCGCTCCGCGGCTGCAGGGGCGTGCACGCCTGGGACGGGTGCGTGGACGCGCATCAGCTGAAGCTGGAGCTCCTTCTTCTCCACGCGTCTTGGAATGTTCAGTTGAGAGGGATTCGCGGTTCGAAGCAGCCAATCAGAGCGCAGATCTGAAAATTCTCAATGGTAAGGGGCGGGGACTTGAGAGCAGATGGGCGGTCCCTATTTCAATGCGCACTGAAAAAAGAAGAGTAGAGAATGGGCAATGTTTCATATATTTTTATCCCGAGATAAAAACAATGTATAAAAAACACTTTACAGGTAACACATACAGTTTTTTAATTCTTCAAATCAATATGTAATTATTTAATCAAAAGGATTAAATAATTAAATAAATAAATATATACTTAACAATTAGATTAAATAATTTAAAAGAAATCACATCAAAATGCCACGTTATTCTTCTATTAATGCTTTAATAAGATATTTAAGATCTCTTTGTGCCTATGGGGGATCTTTGTTTATTTGATGAGTATGTGCTTGTTTTAAAAGATAATTTTAAATAATTGATTAAATAATTATATACAATAGCTGTAGAATATATAATGATGTAAAAATGATATTAAATAATTTAAACTCTTGAAAAAACTGACATGAAAATGTCATGTGATTCTCATATTAATGCCAGAATATCACCCAGGATCTCCCTGTAATTAATTTCAAAAACTCTGTAACTCGGTTATGATTGGCCATTGGATATAAATTTGAGTCATAATCACAAGGCAGGATTTGTTTGCACAGGTAAAGTCTGATTACGCCCTCTGGGTCACATGGGATTAAACCTATAAAAACCATATGATATAAGCCCTCAAACTCAGTTAATAAAAGAACATTTACAGGAGCTTTATAATAGTATTTTGATGCCAGACATTTACATATTAATAAGCTTCATCAAAGGAATTCGCGAAAGGACGAATTTTACAGCAATAAACAAAGCATTCACGTTCCTAATTTAATTCAGAAAGCTTCTCCAGTGCTCCTCCATGTGGACGGTGTAGGGAAGAAAGTTAGCGCCTACATCTCCCAGAAGTACTTGCGCGTGACGTCACGACCGCAACATCAGGAAGTGTTCCAACTGAGCCGTTGCTGTAAGATAAGGTAAGCTTATCTCTTCATTTAAACTTATTCGCGGTGCTATTCGGAAATATAACAAAACAAAAAGTGTTTCTGGCATCGTATTCGTATTTAGTTACATGGTCTAGTATTTTATTGAAACAACTGGCGTGTTTATTTTCGTAGACGCTAATGCTAGCCTTCTTCCAAAACATTTGACACTTACGTTACCTTTCAGTATTTCTGAAATCAAGACATATTATGTCCCTAAATAATCCAGAGCATGGCAGTGGCAGTGACAGTGACAGGAAAGCAGCTTTCCAGCGATTTAATCATCTGTAGAGTATAGACGACTGTATTTATGAACGAAATCATGAGTGAAGTCACAGTCCGAGTGTTTTTGTGCTCTTCAGGAATGACCTGTACACTGGAGAAGGTGCTGGCCGATGCCAAATCTCTGGTAGAGCGGCTCCGGGATCATGACAGTGCTGCTGAGATCCTGATCGAACAAACCACGCTGCTGAACAAGAGAGTGGAGGCTATGAAACAGGTATCACTGTTTGTTCTCAGTCTGTATGAATCAAATCAAGTCTCACCCACATATTCCTTGTTCTTTCAGTACCAGGAAGAGATTGAGGTGTTGAACCAGGTGGCGAGGCACCGGCCGCGCTCCACGCTGGTCATGGGCATCCAGCAGGAAAACCGGCAAATACGGGACCTGCAGCAGGAAAACAAAGGTGTTAGGAGGGTTTGCAATTACCAGTTGTCATTTGAGGGCTGCTTTAAATCTAAATCCGCTCTTTTGTCTCGGCAGAGCTGCGCATGTCACTGGAGGAGCATCAGTCTGCGCTGGAGATCATCATGAGCAAATACAGAGAGCAGGTGTTTCGGCTTCTGATGGCCAGCAAGAGAGACGATCCTGCTATCGTCACCCAGCTCAGAGAACAGCACACTAGTGTCAGTCTTACAGACGGTTTTCATGAGATTCCCTCTAATGCCGGAGCTCAAATAAGCAATTAATGTGTTTATGTCGCAGGAGATGCAGGCGCACATTGAGAAAATAAACGAAATGGCCACAGTGATGAGGAAAGCCATCGAGGTGGATGAAGGGCGACTGTGTGAGGATGAGGAGCGAATCAAACGTCTGGAGGTCAGACACACTAAATATACTGCAATATTAGTGATTTTATTTCACAATAGTTATTTTTGATATTTCATCTTATATTCTTTATTAAATATAAGAACAAAGATGGAAAAATACAATATGAGTAAGATACAAATTACGCTGCTGTCACTTTATGCACAGTGCTGTTATTATTACTGATTACAAATTACATGAAGAAAATAGTATCTAGTAGCATTATCTATTAGATTACACATAATAGTTAATGTAATCTGACTACTCTTTGATTACTTTTGTTTATCACATAGATTTCAGTAGGAAAACCTTGTGACATATTTATATATATATATATAAATACAAAGAGAAATAATATATATTTCATTCAGTGTTATCAAAAACATGAGGTGCATTGAACCTCACCTAATGAATGGGAAGGAATTGCAAGGAGTTTGTGAGCTGATGAAAAGCTAGTAATTAATTAAAACATGTATATGTACATTGAAAATAAATAACTTAAAAATAATCAAAATAAAACACTAAAAAGATGATTGTATTTTCTATAGTTTTAATATATACTTCCTACATATTTTTCAATATAATTTTTTTTTTATGTAATTTTAAAAATGTTTAATATAATTTTTTATATAAAAAATAATTTAATGTCATTATATTACATTCTATTTTATTTTATTTGTTTACCTGCGTATCATGTGACCATTAAGCAACATCTGAGACCTGTGGACATGTCAATGTTGTTCAGTTATTGAAATAATAAAATCGTAAAGTTTCTAGGTGATCGGGTAAAGTAAATATTTAATATTTTTATGTCAAAAGGGGTTTGGCTGACAAAAAAGTAATTTACTGCCATTGTGTGAATAATATCAATAAAAAGGGATTTATTTATTTTTTTTACTGATTATTTTGAGTATTTTAAAACAATTTATTTTAATTTTATTATTTTATAATTTTTTATAATATTATTTTATAATTTTATTAAAATTATTATTATTATTATTTATTTTTTTCTCAATGAGTATTTTAAAATGCAACATAATATTTTTTTAAATTATCTGATTATAATTTAAAACATAATATTAAGTTACAAGTACTACACAATCCACATGACATTTAATCAGTTACTACCCATAAAAGTATTGCGATAAATGCAATACTTACAATCTAATTGTGATCTTATGGTTTATATGTTGATGTTGACTGTGCAGCTGGAGAACAGCGGTCTGCGAGAGCTGCTGGGAATCAGCCGCCAGGCGTTTCTGGTGCTGAAGAGGGACGACACGTCTGACAGCACGTCTCTCTCGCCGCTGCTCACCAGCACAGACGTCAGTCTGAGGAAGAGCTAAAGGACGTCAGAGACTCTGAGTTTACAAACCACCGTTCAGAGCTGCCCTACAAATCCCACAATCCTCTATTACAGCGCACTCACTGCGTAACCTGGATGTCCATCAGCCATTCAGCGTGAGGGGTTTTGCGGGAAGGGCCTGTGGAATCTCTCAAACACTGAGATCTAATCACTTTTCCATCTCTCCATCATCATGTCTTCAATCTGGAAGAGTCAAATCGACTGATTCAGCCACATGAAAACACAATCACTTGTGGAATAATACTAATAAAAAAAAAAAATTTGGCATACTGTGAATGAATACTTTACCTGAACATGAGACTTTGGGGAATATCACAACGTGCCATTTTAATGAAAAACTCTTGCTTGTTGTGTCTGTAACAGTGTTTTATGTGGGTATGAGAGGAAGTTCCATTGAAAGTGATTAAAAGCGTTGAATGAACTGGCTGTGTTTTTCTTTAGTTCCACGGGTTGAGTGTTGAATAAACTACTCAATACTTCAGGCTATAATTTAGTGTATTCAAATATCCAGCAGTGCATGTTATTGCATGCATAAGCACAAAATGCATCGCAAATGCTGCTTTATATTGACTTCAAGCTAATAATAAATCATATAAATGTAAAATAAATATAATTTAAAAATAAAAACATGAAAATGAAAAATTTATTTTTAATTACAATATATTTTTATATTAGATTATTTTAAATTACAAATATTTTAAAATTATTGTTAAATTATATTTACGCAAAATCCAATCTGTAATGAGTTTATTCACAATCTAATGAATTCCAGATGGATAAAATCAAGTCCTACCTGACATTTTCTTTAATTTAATATAGTTTCAATCATAATTATATCACAAAATGCATTGCAAATGCTGTTTTATGTTGACTTTTAAAGCATCAGAACAGTTTAGCATTATTAATAGCTTAACAAAATATTAATGAGGGTTCATTAGAAACCCTCAGAGTTTCCTGAGAAACATTCACACGTTTCTCGCATTCAATAAAAACAAAACATCAGATCTCTCATTCTAATCTGTCTCGGGATAGAAAACAATATCATTTAGGTGTTATGGCACAAATGACAACTTTATTAAACATTTAATTTAGACAATTATTTAAATTTCATACAAAACAGAAATAATGCATACTCCTACCCCTTAAAAACAATTTTAACATCACTATATGTTTTTAATGCTTTAGAAAAAGTTTGCTTCTGTGTGAGACACAAAGATCACATGAAGAAACCCTGAGAGGAGACCAGAACTGAATTGATGAATAATGCAAAACTACTGATTTTGCAAAGCTGGAGTTTGTCAAAGGTCTTACTTGGGTCTGTGTCTCCATAAGAGCTACACATCCATTTATAAAGCACAGAAAAAGACAGTTTCTCAAGATTCATCTTGCACTGCATTTAAAATCCTCATTATTGAGTGTTTTACACCAGCGCAGTGAAGCAGCAGTCAAATTCCCAAAGGAACGCTGTCAAAATAAGCTCATTATTTCTATCATGAACTCCAAACCTCTGTGACGATCCGCTGGGACTCATACGCACTCACTTAGACTCAGAAAACACTCAAACATCAGCCACAGAGGCTTATAGTGGCTACTAATGAACACCGGTTCATTTGGTCTGCAATCGCAGCATCTTAAACATTCATTTTAATGGTGAACATCTTTAAAAATCGCTCATTCACTCATATACTAACCAGATGTAGTAAAAAAAAGTTTAAAAACCTCCACTGAATGTTTCCTCTAAGCTGCTAAAATGCATCTAAAATCCCGCTGTGGCAGCTGATGTATATAGTAGAGGTCAGTTGCTTAATTATCTGAAAACAGCAATGGGATCAAGCACTGCTGGGAACCTACACACACACACACACATACACACATAAGTGCACATGGTAAGTCTCACACCGTGTGTGAGCCGCTCTTTAATCCTCCATCGGCTGCTCATCTGAGTCTTTAGGCTCTTAAAATCGAGCTCAGTCCTCATGCATGTTGCTTTAGGTCTCCACAGGCTTGAGCAGCCGTGTTCTGGAGGGGAAGGACTAACAGTGAACTGACTTCAAGTCAAAGGTCAAAGGTTAAAATAGTAGCGGTGTGGTTTCTCCAGCAGGTTCTGTGCGCTGTGTGAGCTGGCGAATACGTCCGAGGATTCGGGCTGATAAAGAGGGCTTGTGGTGGCTGGGATCCAGAACATTGGTCTTCCTGCGCTCTCGTTCTTGCTTCCACATGACGTACGGGCTTGGCGGGAAAAACGGACGCGATTTCTCCCGATACAGCTGCATGACGATCCCCGAAACCCCCAGAACGACCCACACGGTGATCATGATGAAATCTGGAGAGGCGAAACATCAGACATGACCAATATATCAGTAAGTCTGAGCATCAGACCCAGGGATTAAAGCAAAAAATAAATAATAATGTTTGACTGAAAACTGATTTTATCCTCAATCATATTCCTCTAAACATCAGTTTATTTAAATACTCAAGACCAATAGAAAGGAAAAAGAACTTCCCATGCCAGTTTGTGTAATTTCAAAGCTGTTTTCAATCTATTAATCATTGAAATTATGATTATTAATGTTGATTAATAGTATAGTTTAAGATTTTCGTGGGAAAACAGGATGTATTCGTATGCTGAACAGACTAAATGAGCTTAGAAAACCATTTATTAATTAGTTTGCGTTTTTATGCATTAAAAAAAAATTAAGATTTCACGAAATCAAGACTTATTTAAAAAACGTTTTTAAACTGGGAATTGTACACAGAAAGTGTGCAAAGAAAATTTGCTCCGCATATAATAACATTATTACAAAAATGAATACAATAATAATTAAATAATTATAATAAATTAATAAAATAAATAAACATTTGAGAACTGAAGCGCTCGCTCCATGACTTCAGTTCTGCACTCTCGCAAAAACTCCCGTTATAGTCAATGGAAAAGTCTACAAAATCTATGAATGAATCTCTTAATCCAGTTGATCTTATTACACTGTTTTACTGTCGTAGCGACGGAGAACTTCAATCCCTGCACACCTACCGATATCCTGCAGCGGTACAGAGATAAACGCTCGGCTGAAGTTGTGGTTGAGGAGGCGTTTGAGGACGTCCAGCGTGATGTAGGACAGACTTGTGTAGGTGTAGGCGTTGACGGCCAGGACCACTGCATACCCGCCAACCACACCACATGTAATTATATTGCCCTGAAAAACAAAGATAAACGTGCACATTTTATTTGGGTGTCAGATATGAGCTCACAATCACATTAAATGTATTAATCTGTATCTCACCTCTCTAGGCCATCTGATGAAGAACAAAGGAACAAACACCATAATGCAAGCAAACACCACCCAGAACACCACATCATTATGAAATATAGGAAGATCACCTGGAGAGAAAAAAGAGAGGTTTAACACATTTTACCAGGCTACAACTAATCGATCAAATCAATAATTAGCACTAATAATGAAAATGACAACAAAATTGAATGCATCTGAAATGTAGAGGAGGAAAAACCAAGTTACATGTTTACATAGCGCCTTGTGCAATATAGTTTGTTTCGAAGCAGATTCGCTTTAATAAACAGAAACTTCATCAATTATGTAACATTACATTTCAGCAGAAAAGCAGCTCTACAATAATGTCATTGTTCAGCTCAATGCAGGTAAACACTGGTGTTAATGATACAATGTTAATGTCATTATCCGGCTCAATTCAGTTTGTGCAAAACCCAAGTTATTCAAAACAAGAGACATGCTTTATATTGACATCTTCATGAAATGAAAATTCACCCCATCTATTGTCAAATTGCATGTTGTAGACTATATTTAGAACAATTCATCCGTGCATGCATTTAATTAAAAATAAAATGTTTTTTACTCTTAGCATTTAATCAAAATGTCTTAACTGGACCTCTGGTGTCGCATGCAGAACTTCTGCAAACTCGCCCACATCTAAACATCCCATCAACAACTACAACTTGAGATCATTCCGAACGGATGAAGAAACAACATCCCGTTCACAATACAATCAGGAAACACGCAGGTTTCAAACATGAGTTCTTACCAAGTGGAGTGAAGAAGGCAATGGATGAGATGAGAAATCCAAGAATGAGTCCTACCACCAACACACAGGCCATGACCGAACCGAACCGCCACCAGCTCATCACCATGGCCACACCCCCGACCACGCCCATCAGCGCTGTCAGAGCCAATCGAACTGCAGAGAGACAGTCAGTCAACAAACTGTTTAAAGACACTCCAGGTGAAAAGGATACAATAATAACTAATAGATATCAGCTGACTAATCAGAGTAAATTAAAACAGTTGTTTTACATTACAAATCTTCTTATATGGCATTATATGCACTACTTTGCATAATTCTCCATAACTGAAAATTGGATAAAAACAGGTTCAAAATTATTGTTTCATTTTGTTGACATGAGTGATTTCGGATCTCTTTTTATCACTCCACGAATCAGAAAATACGGGCAACAGCCAGAAAAAACCCAAACATTTTCACCATGATTTAAGCAATAAAATCTGGAGATCACGAGAATGATATATGAACAAAGCCCTTAGTAAAAACGTTCAGAATACAGATATAAGTAAAATTGTAAAGTTTAATATAAGTGCTGCTGAAATGGGGGAAAAAACTCATGATGAGAAACGGCCTTTAAAGATATGCACTGCAATTCAAATCTACAGATGAAAAAGTGCTATACAACAAACATTTAAAATGTGTATTTTGGATGTTTTCTATCCACTAGTCTGACAGAAGATAAGTTGTGGATGCAAAATAGCCTAAAATTGACCTGGGCTGCGTTTCCCAAAAGCATCGTAAGCTTAAGTACATCGTACACCCATTGAAACCAATTAAGCTACGATCAATTTACAGCTTACGATGCTTTTGGGAAACGCAGCCCTGTGCATTAAAAAAAAAAAGGTTTTGCCTGTAATGTCTTGACTTTAAAAAGTCTTTTAAGAATAAACTTGAGTCATGAGTTGGTATCTATCTCAGAGAATCAAAAATGCTCTTCCTCATTTCAGCGAGCCATGCCTGTCCTGTAAACACGCAAACAGCTGACAAACAGCTCTACACAATGCATCTGACTGGGACGGACTGGTTTGACACCTCCAGCTGAATTCCAGAGCACATGATTTGAGCTGCAGCAGCATGACTCTAATCTTCAGAGAGTTACGGCACAACAAAAACCTCAATCCGCCGTGACGGGAGCTGCTTTCTGCACTCGTGACGACTAATGAGATTCACTGCTGCCAGAACCAGTTTGTGTAGCCAATTTCAGTCAAATTAAACTTGAAAAACATTGGAAAAACTTGACTTCTGGGGACATGAACTATTTATGGGTATGCAGACATCAGCTCAGTGTAAACACTACAAATCATTTAACATGAAACTCTATCTGAGAGGTGATCAGAAACTTTTTAGAAACCAGTTTAGGCAGACACTAGTTGTTTTGGTCTAATTTTACAGTGATTCAATGCATGTGTAACTCTGCATTAGTGGCTGTAATAGACTCACTGTCGTATTCCAGCGCTGTGGTTGTGGTGATCAGGACAAAGAAGATAAACGCCATAAAGCAGAATCCCATACAAAACAGCTCTGAGAAGACACAGAAAGAGAAATTTTAATGGTAACAAGAGGTGTGTAACATGCACCAATCTCCATCAAAATCAGTGTTATTTTATGAAAACCCTAACCCTAACCCTAACCCTAAATGAAAATAAGAAATGTTGCTTTGGCAGCTAGCTGAAATAAAAGAAGTTTCTTTTTATATTTGAATAACAATAAAATCTAAAATTGATGGTTTTAGCTTGAGTTGTCAATCATGTAGATAAGAGTTATGCTAAGAGATCTTTGAGTTTAACAAGGCTACTAATTTAAGAAGGTCATATAATGAGAAATTGAAATTAAATAGAGTTTACAGCTGCCAAAAAGACCATTTACTGAAACTAAACAGAACAAATGTCTCATTTCAAAGTTGATTAATTATTTAGCTTCACCTAAAGCATTAACAAAGCACCGTTAATAATCTCACATGTTCACATGTTTCATTCGAATGGAGACAGGGCTGAAATGGTCATGAAACTCTGAATGGACTGTTTGTTGTGCAAGCAGCCTTGACTAACATTGCAAGCATCAGGGAAGAAATGATGCATCATATGACCCCTTTAAAAATGTAGAACTGAACTAACTATAAAATCTGTTAACCCTTGACTCTTTAAAGGATTAGTTCACTTCTAGAATGAAAATTCTGTCATCATTTACTCACCCTCCACTTGTTCCAACTTCCACAGTTTGAACACAAAAGAAGATATTTTGAAAATGTTGGTATCTGAACAGTTGAAAGTATTTATTTATAAAAAAAAAAAAAAATGGTTACCATCAACTGTTCGGATACCAACATTTTTCTAAATATCTTCTTTTGTGTTCAACAGAAGAAAGAACTCATATGGGTTTGGAACAAGTGGAGTAAATGATGATTTTCATTCTGGAAGTGAACTAATCCTTTAAATCTCTAGGAAAGACTTTCCCAAACCCAAAATACTTGGGGCATCTTTAGTAGATCGACAGCTATTAAAAGCGTTAATGTGGTGTGTTTTTTTTCTAAGAAAAGCAAGGCAAACATCACTTACCACATTTGAAGAAGCGGTGACCCACAAAACACACAAACAGCCCAGCCAAACCCATCACAGTGAAAAACACCTTGCTAGAAACTCGCCCTGAGAAAACAGATTTTTACATTGAGATACCATGTCAAATCTGTCACAGAAACTGTTCAGAAGCTAAAGGGAAAAAAATATTTTCATGTAGGTTTTAAAAGTGGCAGATGATCCACATATGAATAAAATAACGCAGCATTAGTCCTGATTTGCTCTCATCTTCTCACCTAAATCGCTGCATCCGTCCAGCGTGGAGTTGAAGCTGCAGGCGTATGTGTGGACGGGGATGTAGGACGCTGACGTGTTCAACACTGGATCTCTCACAATTACACTGAAAATCACACCCTGACCGGGCAGAGAGCTGAAGGAGAACTGCGTCCGGTCATGAGAGGATAAAGACACCACCTGAAAGAACAAAAATAAACGATAAACTAAGTTTTTTTTTTATATATATATATATATATATATATATATATATATATATATATATATATATATATATATATATATATATATATATAATATTATATATAATATTTATGTTATATGTTTAAGTATGCATATGTGCCAATGTTTTTTTGTATGCATGTTATGCATGTGTGAGTTATTTAATTTTGTCAATGTATACTTATTGTTTATATAAATATTTTTTCCTTTCCTCCATTTCTTTATTTTACACACACACTCATACTCGCATTTGTGGTTTACGGGGACTCTCCATAGGCGTAATGGTTTTTGTACTGTACAAACTGTATTTTCTATCACCCTACACCTAAACCTACTCCTTACAGAAAACTACTGGCAATTTTATGAATTTCATAAAACACCGTTTTGTATGTTTTTTAAGCCTTTTGTTTTATGGGGACATGGGAAGTGTAGTACCCATGTCATTATACACATTTGTGTCCTCATAAACCATACCAGTGCACACACACACATATATATTTCCATTTATATATTATATTATATGAATGTTTGAGTTTGCATATGTTAAGAGAGTTCAGGTGATTGTGAGCTGATTGTTTTGGTGCGGATCCAAGCGCGACTGCTGTGTACATATATGCCTAAAAGAACCAAACTGAGGGAGATAAAATATCAGGTTATGAAAGTGCACTAAAAAAACAGCTGTAACAGGTAACAGAAATGCGTAAGAAAGGACAGAGAGAGATTTCACACACTTTTCTGCCGTTGTCCTGCATGTTCTGCACATTGGCCGCTCTCTCCAAACTGCTGATCAGACTCTGCTCTGATAGGTCGCCTTCCGGCAGGAAGTACTGATACAGCTCATACACCAATCGCCAACGAGTGCTGGAGTCTGTGTCCACGTCACACGCCGGCGGACTCTCCCCTCTGAAAAACATCATCTGATTTAGTCTGATCTAGACTGATTTAGATTTGATCTTCCAGGCCTGGAAAACAACATTTTTAAGAGTCATTAAACACTGAAATACATTAGAGAGATTGGAGATTTAAACAGAAGTGTATTGAAGACAATATTCATATTTATTTAAATTGTAAAGGAAATCTGGTTAATTTTTGCGCTATTTATGTCTTCTGGGTTTAAAGTCTTCTTTAGGACGTGATGGTTTTAAAAGCAACAGCGCGTTCATATATACATATATTCGAATGCAAGCGACTGTGCATTAAATGATATCTGTTACAGAATATGTGTGTATTTGTGTAATTTACTATGAGCTTAAAAAAAACCATTTTGTTCATTTTGTTGTATGTAATATTGAATTGCAGCATGCATTTTAAAAGTCCAAGACTCTATTAAATTCTTCACACCTTCCATATCCGATGTTAGCAGGCGCAAAGGTAATCGTGGTCTCAAACAGGTTGTATTGCAGGTAGATGTTTGGATCAATCTCCAGCGGGAATTCCTGATTGCAGGCTCCAGGAACGGGATCTGCACAGACATTACACATACACTGAATGTAAAGTATTCCAGTGTACGGTCTGTTAATGAGAGCGTTGGTGTTGTGGCATGCAAGTAAAGAGTTAGTTCTCTAACCAGTGCTGGTGTACGGCAAAATCACACCAACTCCTGCTGCACTGCTCCCGTCGGGCGTCTTCAGGAACCACGAGACAGTGGTCTGGCTCAGTGTCAAGGTGGATAACAGACCAGCATCTGCTGCCGTGACCGAAGAACCATAAAGTGGGATCTGACCAATACACAAAACACACAGCCTATGAATGGACAGCTACACATTCACTCTGTCACTCTATTCAGGCGGAGGATAATAAGCAACAAATACAAGCAAAGTGCAACCATTTAAGTCCTGTCCTACATTCACTTTGAATTACACCAGACTAGACTGCAACAGTTAGTAAAACTCCCATTCATTTTCTCCACAGGTGTATTGATATTTATCAATAACTTATAAACCATTAAAGACAGGCCTACTGTGAGTTCCTCGGTTGATAATCATTAGTGATTATTTCAACAGCAGAACTCCAGATGAAAACCTACAATACAGAGAAGTCTCCACCAATCTGAGATTTACCGAGATATCTTGTATTTTTGTCTTAGTCAAAGTTAGTAATGTTGTAATTCACCTGGCTGCTTTGGCGTATGGCTTGTAACTCTTTAAAGACTTGTAGATTGAAGCTTGTAATCCCTTTAAATACTTTTTAAATTAGTGTTTAGTATTATTTATATACTATTGTAGTTCTTATTAATAATCTGAATTAGCTTTTATTTTCATACTTTCAATTTTCCTTTTATAAAAGTTTTTATATTTTATATTTGCTTTTGTCATTTTTATTATTATTTACTTTAGCTTTATTAAATATCACTACTTAGGTTTATTTATTGGATATTCTTCCTGGGGTTCAACAAGTTATTTAAAAAAACAAAAAGGTTTGATTTCTTTTTAATTCAGTTTTAGTTTATTTATTTCCAGTTAGCTATTTTAGTACTCGTACTTAGAACAAACAACTTAACTAAAACTAGTATTTATTTCAGTTATAAACATGTTTAACTGTTTCTGCTTTAGTGTTATTTAACAATAACTCAGTTTTAAATATCTGTGTGAAAAATGAATAGGAAAAATAGCACCGGAAGCAAGACTAATGCACTCTGTATAGAAGCAACACTGGTTTGGAACAGCATTTCATATTGACTTTAACTCTGTGTCTGACCTGGGGTTTGTGCTCAGTGCGCTACAGCTGCATGACTGTTGACATTATGAAAAGAATGCATGAAGGGGTGGGTGTGTGTGTGTGTGTGTGTGGATCAGAGCTTGTGATTAAACTCTCACATGATGTCTTGCTCGATCAACCTATTTCTCGTGTATGACAGTTCATAACAGCACTGCTGTGTGTGTGTGTGTGTGTGTGAGAGAGAGAGAGTGTATGCCTGTGAAACAGCACTGCTGTGTGTGTGTGTGGTCTCTTACCGGTGTATATGAGAGTGTAACATTGCGGTGATGCGTATGAAACTGCAGAGTTAAGAAGGAAACATCAGCGGGAATCCGGGAAACGACAGCGTGAACCGTCCCGTTGACTGGGACACTCACATTCTGGAAGGTTCCCAGTGAAAACATCACACGGTCTGCAAAACACAAATACGTTATTATAATATAATCTCAATGTATGAGCCCAGGAGCTGTTTTCTCACTTTTTTTTTTTTTTGCAACCGCATATTTTTTTCTAAGCATAAATATACACTCAGGGCTCTAGATTTATTCTTCCCACAGGTTGCACTAGTGCATCTAACTTACTCAGTTGGTTGCAGTTTTCTTTTTTTTCCTTCTACAAAATGGGATTAATCAATGCATGCTGATGAATGGTTTTTCCATTATCACAGTTTATAGTAATATGTAACAAAAGTGGGATTAACATACAGCCCATTCTTTATAAGAATAAGCCCCATGAAGCTGTGGTTTACAGTGAATTTATAACATTTATAACAGCTAAGGGGCGTTGTTAGGCATGACACAAAGTTGAGTGCCTAAAACCCCCTTAGCTGTTATAAATTCACTGTAAACCACAGCTTCACGGGGTTTACTGCTTTTATAAAAAGGTTATATATACACGTAGTAAGGTTTCACAGAATAAAACAGAGCAAATAAAGTGTAATGATATAAATAGAAAACAGTATTCTTCCACCAAACAAAGTAGTTCCTCAGAAACAGTTGTGGTTCTAACAAAGTGGTTGCTGAGCAACACACAGAAGTAAACAAAGGTGTATGTTTGTAGTGTAATCTACAACAGCTTCGAACGCGGCTCAACCAATCAGAATCAAGGACCGGATCTATCCGTTTTATAATATATATATTGACTAATAAATTACAGAAAGTTTAGCAAACACTGTGGAATCACATAAATAAAAAAAGGTAAAGAAATCCTCCATAGCGTAACGTGAGGTAAACAGCAAAGATAACAAAAGAAAACAAAAAGGAAAGTAAAACTAAATTGGCTGTCGGTGACATTGTTCACATATTTTTTTTCCCAAGAAAACAAACATGTTCAGTTTCTCTGTTCAACAGTCTTTAACTTTACTTCTACATTTTGCTTGAAAACTAAATCCTCCGTCCACCATCATTTCTATTTGTGCCACACACACTCCTGCGCTCACGCTGACGCAGTGCAGACCACACACTCGCACAAATCAGACCACGTCATTCTGGTCACAGTCTAGAGCCCTGACACTGTGATTATTTATGTAAAATAATTTCTGACAAATCTCTTCTCATTTAAACTGAAAGCAGTGAGTGACTGCCTGCAGGAAGAGACACTTCTGAACACTTCAGATAAGGAAGTGGCTTCTGACAGGTGTGATTTAGTGTAGAAAGGGGTTTCTCTGACTTCCTGCCTGACCGTGAAATCTGACCTGCTAATCAAGTCATCTGATTTCACAATGACTCACACCTGCTGCGCGTCAAAACTACACTGAAAAACTCTGGATGAGTGCAAACCTGCAACTGCGAGATGCTGCCTTCACATGCAGATCCTGTATGAAGGAAGGAACTTTTGTGTTTCCTTTGTTCCATTTTACAGCTAAGATTTGTAGAAAAACACTGTGAAACCACTAAATATTTACTTGTTTTTCTCTAAAACTCCTTCTACATTGTTTTGCAAACAGTTTTAACGTCCCGTCCCCAGTTAGTTTGTTCAGGTTTTGATTTTTGCAGAGATCTTGAAGATTGAAATCACTTCACTGCTCTGGAACAATCTTTCTCTCTCTCTCTCTTTCTCAGGAATGTGGAAATAGTCTCTAAATTACATCTCATGGATTGCTGCTCTGTTTCATTGTCATCTGTGCATCGTAAGCAGGAATGAGGAGAATTAAAAGAGGAAAAAACACTGAATGAAAATGCGACACTGTTACAAAACACCAGAACAATGTGAAGAGGCACAAAATCACCACTGACAGATACTAAAAACAATCAGACATTTCCTTGACAGGCAAGAGATCATCAAATGCTTCAAACATCGGACGTGTTTTACTACAGATCTACTGTTTCCTTAACCCTATAAAGCCTATGGTATTATATTTGATATATACGCTTTTTGTGCCTCTAAATTAACAACAATCAAAAGCTTTTGCACATAATTTACTCCATGCCTTTTGTCATCTGATTGATAGTTGAAACTTTTTTTTTATCAAGTAAAAGGTCTTTAGTATAACTGTACAAACACCCACCTTCATCTCATGTCTTTTTGATGTCAAATCTGATTTTTTTTTAATTAAGTAAACAAAAGAATAGTTTTAATAGTGTTAGTAATATTTCAAATTGAACACTTACTTGACTCTCAATCATCATTGTATTGCATTGCATTATATGTTTTGATCATTTCAATATCACCTTACAAAGACATATTATTGGAGATATAGAGGGACGACTGATATTTATGCCATTTCATAAAAGTAGTCTGTTATAATGAGCCATAAAAGCCTGATGTGCCAAATATGATACCAAAACATACGCAAACATCTTTTTTATATTTTGTCTTAAGGTTCAATAAACAGTTTATTCATAAAGAATACAGGCAGAAAATGAGTTTAAGAGACCTCAGGGAGAGGTTTACGTTGAAATAATATGAACTTGACCCTGAAATCACCCTGGTTAGTTAGAAAATCATTATTAAATCAAGATCAATTCAGTATCCATGTGTTGGTAAATCGTGTTAGCTGTCTCAGAATTCAAGCAGAAGTAATTTGTTAAACGCATGCGTTTGCATCAGTGTTGATGAAGATGTTTTGTTTACTCACTCTCATCCTGAGCGCGCAGGGAACTGACCCACGACAAGACGAGCAAAACAACCAAGCATCCTCTCTTCAGTGGCATTTTCCCCGGATCAGTCCAGTCCATGAACACGCTCTAGCAGCAGCGATCAGATTCAGGACTCATGCTGCAGCTTCGCGTTAAAGCCCCCGGAAGTGTCACTCGTTCCTCGGCTGCGCTACAATGTAACAACTTTTGAGTGGAACGCTCGTTTCATCTCTAGTGCGCAGGCGCGACTCTGTGGTGTCACGTGATGTCACTTTGAACAGGCTCGGCGGAAACGGAAAAGGTGATGAGGAGCCAACATGGCGGACAGGCTAACGCAGCTTCAGGATGCTGTTAACTCCGTAAGTACTGATTTTATTTGATTATTTTATGACTTATAAGCTGCAGAAGAGGTCAGGCGTGTGCAAATCCTATGTGTTCAGTCGTCTGTTATATAAAGTCACACTGTGTGTGTGAGAAGTCACATTAATGTACTGTAGCGTATGAAGGTATTAGCAAAGCATGCAGTTGTGAATAAATAAACAATTAAAGTTTGTACAGAAAGTAGCTAATACTGTATTTAATTAAATATATGTTAAATAGGGAATAATGTATTATATTATATACGAAGTAAGTTGTTAAGTAATGCTGCTTCAAAAAATTAAAATTGCGGTCAACACATTTTAAAAAAATATATATACGTGTTTATTTATTTGTGTTATATAGCACTATATTGTGTTATATTATGCACCCTTGTTTTTACATATTTTAAAAGCAAATATATCATTTAGATTTTTATTTTATTTGTGATATACCACAATATTGTTTTGTACGTGTGAAATTATGCACTCTTGTTTTAACATTTTAAAAATAAATATATTAAGTAATGTAGTTGTTATTTTAATTTTATTTGTGACATAAACCACATATAAATTGTTATATTATGTACTCTTGTTTTTACATTTAAAACAAAAAGGATTAAAAGAAGCTTACGCATTATTGACAATATTAGCACTGAATTCTAATATTTTTCACCTTGTTTATAGAGCAAAGACAAACCCAGTAAACCAAATGCAAAGGTGGTTTGTTATATGTGACCCTGGAGCACAAATTTTTTTTGTCTTAAGTGTCAATTTTTTTAAACTGAGATTTATACATCATCTGAAAGCTGAATAATGAAGCTTTCCATTGATGCGTGGTTTGTCATGATAGGACAATATTTGAACTATTTGAGAATCTGAGGGTGCCAAAAAAATCTAAATATTGAGAAAATCAGTTTTAAAGTTGTCCAAATTAAGTCCTTAGCAATGCATATTACTAATCAAAAATTAAGTTTTGATATATTTACAGTAAGAAATTTACAAAATATCTTCATGGAACATGATCTTTACTTAATATCCTAATGATTTTTGGCATAAAATAAAAATCAATAATTTTGACCCATACAATGTATTTTTGGCTGTTGCTACAAATATACCCCAGAGACTCAAGACTGCTTTTGTGCTCCAGGGACACACATTTGGTTGCTTGTGTGCACTGTTTGATATATATTGCTATGTTGTGTGTGTTTTAGCTGGCTGATCAGTTCTGTAATGCGATCGGAGTCCTGCAGCAGTGCGCACCACCTGCCTCCTTCAGCAACATTCAGACCGCCATCAACAAAGACCAGCCCTCCAACCCCACAGAAGGTGCACAGATCTGTACCAAAAAATCAGTTTACAGCGCCGCTGTTGTGGTTAAACTGACATGTTTTCATGTGTTCCTCTAGAATACGCCCAGCTGTTTGCAGCACTGATAGCAAGAACAGCAAAAGATGTTGATGTGCTGATCGACTCTCTGCCCAGTGAAGAATCTACCGCCGCACTGCAGGTACATTAATACACAAACAATGTAGTTTTGAGTTGAGTGAATTGTTACATCCCTACAATAAAATCTAATCTTCACAGGCTGCCAGTCTGAGACAGCTGGAAGAGGAGAACCAGGAAGCTGCGGCCCGTCTGGAGGAAGTAGTTTACAGAGGAGACATGCTGCTGGAGAAGATTCAGTCAGCTCTAGCAGACATCGCCCAATCACAGCTGCGCACACGCAGTGGAGCCCCGAGTCAGCCGGCACCGCCAGAGTCATGACAGAGACTGACGCCAACCACACATGGACCATATCGTCACAGCAGGGATTTTATACCCATCCTTCATGGATCGCAGCAGAACTTGTGTTAAATGTACAGTTTGATTCTGATTTTATTCTGTTGCCCATCACATGTCTTGATTATATGACCTCTGACATCCTTTTCTACCTGATAAGTGTAAATGTTCAGCATCCATCAGCCTTTTTCAGACAGTTAGCATCTTGGTAAGTTTTTTTTTTTTTGTGTTTATATTTAATGTTTTTTCTTGTTTGGATTTTGTTTTAAAAAATAAATTTTATATTTGTGTTTAACAACAACAACAAAAAAGTTGTATGAAGTGCTTGTTATTCTTTGCAAATTGAATTATGAATGTGTTGATTTTTTTAATGCAATGCCATCATCAAGAGACTATTCTAGTTTTATTCTTATTTTATCACTCCGTTTATCCAACAAAAATTTGAAAACATGGAATGTTGCAGTTGAACAAATGTTTTGGTTGGTTCTGAACCAAATTAAATAACCAATATAATTATGCTATCCAAAAAATGGAAATATAACCCTGAATATCTTAAGCTGTTGTAAGAAAGACCAACAAGTAAATACTTTTAAACGCTTGATAATTATTATTATTATTTTTTTTTGCCTGTTATAAAGTGAATGACTATGAGTGCTGCCATCTTCTGGTCGTATAAGCGAGTTTAAGGTGCAGAAATTTTGATATCACTTCGTGGTGATAAAGAACTTAGCTTTTTTATTAATACACATATTTATAAAATAATAATAATAAATACAAGTTATATATTTTATAGTTTTCTGATACAAAATCCATATCAATCCATTTTATAATTGATATGTATTTAGATCTATTTATCTATATATACATAATTAAATGTGTTATATATTTGTATTAATATTTATATTTATAAATTCCTGTATATGTGTGTATATTTATATGAATTTATATACAATTTAAGTTGTTAGTATGTGTGTATAGTTATAGAACTTAGGTTTTTTTTATTAATACATATTTATTAAATAATAAAATAATTTTTATAATGTATTTTCATAATTTTCTTTTCCACTACTTTATTACTTTGCCGCGAACACGCTAATTAGCGCGTGACGTGTTCGTTCTTCCATCCAATAAGAACGCGTCTTAAGAACGTCAACAAAACACTATGACGGCGTTCGTCCAGTTGGATTTTTTTCCTGCAGATTTTTATGAAAACGAGAGTCATTACCGAGGTAAGAGACTACAGAGTATTATTTATACCGTTTAGAACTGTCAAATATTATGAAAGAAATAATGACAAACATACTAATAAGCATTCAGACTGGAATGGATGGGCTTAGTGAGACCGTAACATGAAATACATTAACTGTTAATTAACATTAAATAATCATTTAAACATTGTCCAAAACATATATAAGCCTTAAGAATAACACACACAAAAAAAATCAGAAATTCAATTAGAAAACACATATACTTTTGAATACCTAGACTACTCAGTCTAGTTAGAAGTTAGTTTTGTGTCCAGACATCAAATTAATTTGACAAAAGTGCTATCATATGCATAAAAGGCATTTTAAATGCAAGCAAAGCATCTTCTTTAATGTTTCAAATAACTTCTGTCAAAAAGACATTCAGAGTAACAGATCTATTTAATTTAGCTTTATTAAACTTTTATTGTTTTGATGCTTAAATAACCCCTTTTTATCTTTGACCAATATACTGTTTTATGCTGGACTTAATTTCATTTTCTATATGTACTGTAATGCCTAAAAGTTAATTCGTTTTATATAAAAATACAGGTGCATCTCAATAAATTAGAATGTTGTGGAAAAGTTCATTTATTTCAGTAATTCAACTCAAATTGTGAAACTCGTGTATTAAATAAATTCAGTGCACACAGACTGAAGTAGTTTAAGTCTTTGGTTCTTTTAATTGTGATGATTTTGGCTCACATTTAACAAAAACCCACCAAATCTCAACAAATTAGAATATGGTGACATGCCAATCAGCTAATCAACTCAAAACACCTGCAAAAGTTTCCTGAGCCTTCAAAATGGTCTCAGTTTGGTTCACTAGGCTACACAATCATGTGAAAGACTGCTGATCTGACAGTTGTCCAGAAGACAATCATTGACACCCTTCACAAGGAGGGTAAGCACAAACATTCATTGCCAAAGAAGCTGGCTGTTCACAGAGTGCTGTATCCAAGCATGTTAACAGAAAGTTGAGTGGAAGGAAAAAGTGTGGAAGAAAAAGATGCACAACCAACCGAGAGAACCGCAGCCTTATGAGGATTATCAAGCAAAATGATTCAAGAATTTGAGTGAACTTCACAAGGAATGGACTGAGGCTGGGGTCAAGGCATCAAGAGCCACCACACACAGATGTGTCAAGGAATTTGGCTACAGTTGTTGTATTCCTCTTGTTAAGCCACTCCTGAGGCGTCTTACCTGGGCTAAAGGAGAAGAAGAACTGGACTGTTGCCCAGTGGTCCTCTTTTCAGATGAGAGCAAGTTTTGTATTTGGAAACCGAGGTCCTAGAGTCTGGAGGAAGGATGGAGAAGCTCATAGCCCAAGCTGCTTGAAGTCCAGTGTTAAGTTTCCACAGTCTGTGATGATTTTGGGGTGTAATGTCATCTGCTGGTGTTGGTCCATTGTGTTTTTTGAAAACCAAAGTCACTGCACCTGTTTACCAAGATATTTTGTTGCACTTCATGCTTCCTTCTGCTGACCAGCTTTTTGAACATGCTGATTTCATTTTCCAGCAGAATTTGGCACCTGCCCAAACTGCCAAAAGCACCAAACGTTGGTTAAATGACCATGGTGTTGGTGTGCTTGACTGGCCAGCAAACTCTCCAGACCTGAACCCCAGAGAATCTATGAGGTACTGTCAAGAGGAAAATGAGAAAGAAGAGACCAAACAATGCAGATGAGCTGAAGGCCACTGTCAAAGAAACCTGGGCTTCATACCACCTCAGCAGTGCCACAAACTGATCTCCTCCATGCCACGCCGAACTGAGGCAGTAATTAAAGCAAAAGGAGCCTCAACCAAGTATTGAGTACATGTACAGTAAATGAACACAATTTCCAGAAGGCCAACAATTCACTAAAAATGATTTTTTTTATATTGGTCTTACGAAGTATTCTAATTTGTTGAGATGTTGTGAATTGGTGGGTTTGAGATTGAGATTGGTGGGTTTTTGTTAAATGTGAGCCAAAATCATCACAATTAAAAGAACCAAAGACTTAAACTCCTTCAGTCTGTGTGCATTGAATTTATTTAATACACGAGTTTCACAATTTGAGTTGAATTACTGAAATAAATGAACTTTTCCACGACATTCTAATTTGAGATGCACCTGTACAATCATTTAAAAAAAATGTTTTATGCCTAACTCAAATAAAATGTTAAACAACAAATACATGTTATTTTATTAAAGCAAGGGTAGGAATAGGGATTTGTATTTTTTTAGGGTGTGTTTTATGTATTATGCACTGTTGTTTTAATTTTTTATGGATCTAATGTATTGTCAGTGTAAACACACCTTGGGTCCAAGACTAATTTTTCATTTCATGTAGTTTCATTCCTTAAATGAACACTCAAGGCAGTAAATGCTGACTTGAATGTACCTGTTTATTACTTGAAAATAACTTGTAATACTGCTGTAAAGTCTCAGTTGATGTTATAATCTCCATTGACACTTGTCACGTCTGAATAAAAACTCAGCTTCTTAACGTGCACCTGAAGTCTCTTATTTGTTTCTAGTTTTCTCGTGTTCTGTGCCATGTGTTTGCTGACATGCTACTGTGATCATTAGCATTCAAAAGATTGTCAACACTTTGTCAGACATGCTTCAGAACTGTTGAATGTATGCATTTGTGTTCAGAATAAATTGGCAAGTGAAATGTATGTCTCTGTGTTAAATACAATGTGGTGACAAAAATGTTTTACAAGCCTCAGTGAGTGAACTGTAGCTACAGAGTGCTTTAGCTTTGCATCTACACATTTCACACAATCCCAGACTAGATGTAGCAAAGTTAGTAGTAGCTGCCAAGCTGAAACAAACTGGTGAGGTTTAAGCAATATTAATCCCTCTCACCTGCCTCGACTCTTTCCTGGAGCTTGTTACAGGGATCAGTCTTCATCCACTCCTTCATGTTAAGGATCCAGTGGCTCAGGAGATGCAGATCTTTGGCTCAGAAAGGTTCATCCATATCCGTGTGTTCCAGTGTCTTTCTTTTTGGAGTAGGTCAGATCCAATACTATTCCGTTCAGGGATTTCTTCAGCTAGTCTGCATTTTTTTTAAACCAACACTAGGATCAGAAGATATGCCTCTCAAAAAAGAGGAGTTGATGTGAACGTGCCAGTGGCTCAGTGGTAAGGTCATGGCCTTCTATGTGTTGAACCATGGTTCGAATCCCAGCTGAGATGCAAAAGCAGGTCTCCAGAAGATCAGGTTTTTTTTTTTTGGAGTGTTGTCTTTTTTAATTGGTCAAAACTAGTTAAACCTTTGCAGGAGTGAGATTTGAACCCAGGTTCTCACACAAAGGCGCAACGCTCAGACCGCTGAGCTACTGGGGTTTCTTCTTAGTCTGCGTTCTGTCTTTCTTTTGAAGTGTTTTTCTGCTGTGAACAAGCCTTTGGCGATCAGTCAGCAGAGGTCATTGACAAGCCTAGAGCACATACTCTTGAGATCTAATGTTTGTTCGTTTTGCTTGCATGTGAATTGAACTCGTGGCCTTGATCAGGTAAGCTACAAGAACACGAACATTTCAACCCCAGAAAACCTCTAAGACTACAAGACACTCTGAACTTCACAAGTGCAAATTGATTGTTCAGTTAGTGAGTTTTTAATTGAGAACTACCACATACATCCTGGCATCAGAGACGAGCTGCTTTGCTGAATGTTTCATTATGAGACTAACAGCTTATTTATTTAGTATATGATGTTCATTGATGTTCTTTTTATGATTTGAGACACAGGTGAACTCTGTAATGAACACAAACACTCAAAAGATTACTAAACTAAACCGTCTATTAACGCTTTGAGAAAATACTTGTCTTCCAGTTTAAAGTGTTTATTACAACAGTGAAAAACTACTTTCACACTACAGAATCATTCAGACATGGAAATGGATTGAAACATGAAAATATAGACAACAATAACGAGTGTAATAGGCAAAGTATAATGGAACATTTTCAATGATTGTGAGTCAAGTTTATGCCATGTGCATTTGTTTTTACTTTTATTCAAAGCTGCCATCTGGTGGTCATAAGACAATATCATTTTTATTATAGAAATACACTATTGAAAACGTCGTTGCAAAAAAAAAAAAAAAAAAAAAAAAACCTTTGAATGCAAGTCCATGTGTGAGATGACAAAAAAATAAATATATCTGAATAAAATAAACCTTGTTGACCCCCCGCCTTATTGTTAATTTTTATTGTTATTTTTTAAGTAGTTTTTTATATAAAATTTTTAATAGTGCTTTTTATGTGTATATATATAAAACTATATTTTAATAATATATACAGTAATATTGTGCACAACCTTTCACAACCATCAGTAAATCATAGTTGATAGCTCTAAAGTAGACTGAAACATAACCAGCACAAATACACACAAAAGTATATATATATATATAGTATCTGTATTTAAATCATTTTTTCATTTTCAGCTATTTATTTACCAGTAATTTTAGCTTTTTAACTGAAACTTACTTAATTGCCAAGGCAACATTTATATAATTTTATATTATTAAAGATAATAAATCACTATCATTTGTATAACTGTCTAAAAATAAATAAATAAATAAATAAATGGCGTATGAGTATCTTTAACTTATTCGGAGCTGCCATCTGGTGGTCGTACAAGTGAACTTATCTTGTTATTTTAGTATTATTTACATCCCATAATGATGATTGTTCACTAACGTTTCTAAATATGTCTGCCAAATATTCCATGTATTTTCTCAATTAAAACATTATGTAATAAATTTAGATGCCACACTGCATGTTTGCAAAAACATCGAATAAATGTCACATAAATAAATAACTGGCGTATGTGTGTTTTTAACTTTGACTCAGAGCTTCAGAAGTTCAAGCGGTGGATAGGCTGAAACCAATATTCCATGTGACCTAAATTATCCCAAAAAAAAGAGGAATTATTAGTCTGTGCCGCAAGCATGTTGAATGATGCATGACGTAAGCGTTCTTCTGTCCAATCGGAATGCGTCTTTTTAACAGCGTCACCCAAACAGCATGGCGGCGTCCGTACAGCGTTTCGGCGCAGCGGGGAGACACTTTATAAAGAATTTATTGAACACAAGAACCTTTAATCGGGTGAGATATTACAAACACATCATTAATATAATTAAGCACTGCCAAATATCGAAAACAAAGCCCTGGCATTCATTTAAAACAGTCGGGTTGAGACCGGCGTGGCTGCTGGTCTCAGTGATGCAAACCTATCTTACATCATAATACATTGAATTTATCATTAACGTCACGCGAAACCGTTTTGATATTAACCTTTATATCCTGCTGAGTAAATCATGGTTCTATCGCATGATTTAACGCGTGCTGTCTGTATTTCAGACCAGATCCACTCAGGCTGTCAGTCAGGTGCTTTTAAATGTACCTGAGACGAAGGTCACGACCCTTGATAACGGGCTCAGGGTGGCATCTGAAGACTCTGGCCTGACCACATGCACGGTGAGTTCACCATCAGCTCAGGTGTCTGATCAATCTGATTACCGAACAATACAATTAGGGTGACAATTTCATCAGGGTGATTCCTTACAATAAAGTCTCAAACTGGGACTTGTGTTGGGGGAGTTTGTCCTTGTGACTTGTTTTTGTGGGAGGTCCCACATGCCCATGTCTGAAATTATGATAAGAACAACGACAGACACAAAGGATGAGGTTTTTTTCAGGAGGAAGTGTTAAAAGGGATTTTTGTATTGCTTATCAGCAAAGTCAAGTCTTAATACACGCCAAATGTGTTTTAATTCTCTTTTTGTGACAAATCAATTGCAAATTAATAACAACAAACAAGTATACTGTGTCTGTATGTGTTCAAATATATGTGAAATTAGAGTTAAGACAACACAACATTGCAGCATAACCCAATAAAATATAATTACACATTTTTACAAACTCTTTGTATCAAAATGTGATATGCAACAATGCACTTTCTCCTTCTTCCCTGTGACATTTTAGTATTATTTATATTGTATTATAGTTCATCAGTATTTTGAATGGGCTTTTATATATATATATATATATATATATATATATATATATATATATATATATATATATATAGTAGTATTTTTTCTTTTATATATATAATTCTATTTATGCTAAATTTATTTTTAATTTATTTCCAGTTAGTCATTTTGGTGTTTTAACTCAAACATAGTTGCCAAAGCAACATTTATATTTTCCTTTTACTTTTAATTTAATTTATTTTAATTGTATTTTATTCCAGCCTTTTTAAAAATATTTTAATAGTTTTAGATGATGATAATAAAGAGCATTTGTATCAAAAATGATAGCTAAAACAATAGTAGATACACTTAAATGAGTAGAGATTGAGATAAGACTGTGCATTAAATATATAAATAATCAATATAAAAATGGACTAATAATGAATGAGAATAATAATAATGAAAAATCAGTAATAATAATAACAGAAAACCCATAAAGTAGAATCGGGGAATTCCTGTGTGAGGAAGTAAATGATCACTAAAAACCAAAATATGGAGAAATCAGGTAAACTAGATCTTTTCCATTGAGATGACTGAGACAAAACGGTCCAACTTTCCTAAATTTCCTCTGTCCTGATCACATGATCCAGGTTGGTCTGTGGATCGATGCTGGAAGCCGCTATGAAAATGAGCACAATAACGGTACGGCCCACTTCCTGGAGCACATGGCATTCAAGGTACGAGAAATGATAAGAAATGTGTCTGAATGCTAAAACAGTTCAGACTAGAAAGCATCAGATCTGTTGATGTGTTCCAGGGCACCAGGAAGAGGTCGCAGCTGGACCTGGAGCTGGAGATCGAGAACATGGGAGCTCACCTGAACGCGTACACCTCCAGAGAGCAGACGGTGTACTACGCTAAAGCGTTCTCCAGAGATCTGCCCCGAGGTGAGCCATCAGACACAAACTCGTCATGACGGGCAGAACGGCATTATGGGTGTGCTGTAAATGCGTCTCTGTTGGCAGCGGTGGAAATCCTGGCGGACATCATCCAGAACAGCACGCTGGGAGAGGCCGAGATCGAGCGCGAGCGTGGCGTCATTCTCAGAGAGATGCAGGAAGTGGAGACCAACCTGCAGGAAGTGGTCTTTGATTACCTGCATGCTACAGCCTATCAGGACACGCCTCTCGGGAGAACCATCCTGGGCCCTACGGAGAACATCAAGTATGTGTCCAGCTGTGCTCAGTCAAGATTAAGTAAATAATAAATGGTTTATGTCAGTACTTTAGGGATTAAAAAAAATAACAAATGATTATTGTAAGTTGATTATGATGGTTATTAAATATGCACTAATTTACATACTTTTCAATATCAAAGCCAGGTAAAAATTCTTGTTTCATTTTGTTGTTATTAAAGGTTTTTACAGAGTGGATGTTGTGCTTTTGTTCATTTTATTAGCGCTTTTTTTATTAACTGCTTACATTTTATTTTTATTAGATTTTTTACTTATTCCTAGTTATTTCAGTTCCATACAACATTTGATTTTCATTTAAAGAATTATTTTTTTATTTCCGAATATTGTCAATATTTTAGTTTTTGTAAAAGATAATTATTTTTTTTATTTTTTTTAAACATTAAGATTTACGTTTAATTTATTTCTGTTTCAGTTTTTTATTCATTTCCAGTTAGTCATTTCGGTGCTTAACTAAAACAAAAAACTTTTAATGAATTTATTTAATGATAATAACCCAGCTTCTTACCGCTTATTGTTGAAATGCATTTTCAATTATCAATGGGATTTTGGATTTCTCTTTTTATCACTCTATAAATCAGAAAATAGTGAGCAGCCTGAAAAAATACATTTTCACCATGTTTTTAGGAATAAAATAAATCAGGCAAATTATATACGAACAAACCCTTTTGCAAAACCCTTCAAAATATAGATAGGAATAAAAATATGTATTGTAACTGAAATCTACAGATGCATATAGATGTAATGAAATAAACACTTAAATGTGTATGTTGTATGTTTGCTTTCCTTTAGTCTGAATGTTATACCAGTGCTGTTTGATGTTCTGCAGAACTATAAATCGAGGGGATCTGGTGGAATACATCACAACACACTACAAGGGCCCGCGGATTGTATTAGCAGCAGCCGGAGGTAAAGCAGCACAGACACAGGAATCCGCATCACTGAACGTGTCCTGTGGTTTAACTGTTACTGGCTCAGAGTTTGACAGTTTCTCGCTCTCTCAGGGGTGTCACATAATGAGCTCATCGATTTGGCTAAATTTCATTTTGGAAAGCTGCCGGCCCAATACAGCGGAGAGGCTTTACTGCCCTGCCATTTCACCGGCAATGAGGTAAACAGACTTATTATAATTCATTACACACAGGAATATCTTGAGTTAATCCAGCTCAAAATATTGTGACGACCCATCAGTTATGATAGAAAATAATTAGCATTCATTCCTCACTTTGTAAAAATCATGTTGACAGGAATGCACTTACAGTACATTAGATGTGTCTTAGTCTTGTAGTATTGTAAATACACTGAGGGACGATAATTAAAGTGCCAATTTTGTGCTCATTTACAAGTTCTTTATTTTATTTTCATCGTCTGCCAGAATACATTAACATGATTTAAAGTTTAAAATTATTTTTCGAATACTGTACATTCGTTTTGTCTTTTCAAACTCAGCCTTTCTGAAAAGCCAAGTCAATTTATTTTAGTTTTTTTATTTCCATCTAGTTATTTTAGTAAACTTAAACTTCATTTATTTAGTTGCTAAAGCAACATTTCTAATTAAGTTTTTCATCTAATAATTATTTTATTGTAGCCTTAATACAATGAACAACTGTTTTTAATAGTTTTGATGATGATGATGATCCTGCTTTCTTATATCTTGTTGCTAAAAATGCATGTTAATTAGAGCAAGTTACAAGTTTTCGGAAATGCTATGTTTAATATATAAAAACGTGGCATTATATAATTATATGCACTAATTTTCATGTATTTCCAGAACATAAATCTGACCATTGGATAAAGCCAGGCTCAAATTCTTTTGTTTAAATTTTTTTTTTACAGAGAATAAATTGTGCTTTTGTTAATTTAATTAGTTTTTGATTTTTTAAAATATTACTATTTATGTTTATTTTCATTAATAAACAGAAATAATGTCAGGACTACAAATGAGGCATTTAAGGCAGCAGTTTTCTGCTGGATGCACAAACACAGTAGATAAGCTTAACTCACCTGGAGTTGTGCTCTGGACTCCTCACAGATCCGTGTGCGGGATGATAAGATGCCTCTGGCTCATATAGCCATCGCAGTGGAGGCCGTCGGCTGGTCGCATCCAGACACCATCCCGCTCATGGTGGCCAACACGCTCATCGGGAACTGGGATCGCTCGCTCGGTGGCGGGATGGTAGGAGGCGCTTTCACTAAACATTTGCACTGAAAAAGACCCGAAACCCAACTAACCGCACCTTGTTTTCCGTCAGAACCTGTCCAGTAAGCTGGCGCAGATGGCGTGTCAGGGGAACCTGTGCCACAGCTTCCAGTCCTTCAACACCTGCTACACCGACACGGGCCTGTGGGGGCTCTACATGGTGTGCGAAGCGGCAACCGTCAGCGACATGATGCGCTTCACGCAGCTGGAATGGTGAGAGCTCCACGTTCACTGGGCTTTCCGTCGAGATGAAAGATGAGCAACTAACACCCGGTTTCCTTCAGGATGTCTCTGTGTACGAATGTGACTGAAAGCGAGGTGAACCGAGCTAAAAACCTGCTGAAGACAAACATGCTGCTTCACCTGGACGGTAAGAGCAGCGGCGCGCACTAAACAGGGTTCATGAGGGCCAATCAGGACCTTTTTAAGACCAGTTAAAGAAAACTGGATAGGGAACACAATTAGTCAATATGTTCTCTGAATGAAATGTTTAAGAACAAAATGAGATGTATTCGATGCATGTATACAACTTCCAAGAGATCTCAATTACTTTTTAAATAATTTTTCAGACTAGAATATGGTAATAATGTTTACTGTAACTTCTGATCACACTGCAAAAAAAAAGTTTGTCATTTTCCAGTTCAAATGTCTAAATTTTCTTAAAGATAGATGCAAAAATTATATATAAGTGTTGTTTTCTGAGAAATGTATAAAAATGTTTTGTTTTTTTTTGTCATAAAGGACAAATATCTGCCAATGGAGTCAACTTAATTCAGGGAAAACAAGTTTTTATACCCCATTGACATATTTGTTCTTGTTTTAAGCATAAACTCACTAAATTTTAATTTCTCAAAAAACAACATCCTTCATATCTTCATTTCGCATCTTGATTTTACGATGTTTAGTACTGACAAAGATGTTCATCTTCTGCAGTGCATGCAACATTTAATGCTGTAACTTTACAAATAAAGACTTAACTCAAATGGAAGCCCTTATTTTGTAGAAGGGCGATTTATGACTTTTTAAGACCCACAGAAATCCAGTTCTTGTGTGTTTGTGGTGTCTAGGGTCCACTCCCATCTGTGAGGACATCGGCCGGCAGATGCTGTGTTACAGCCGCAGGATTCCTCTGCACGAGCTGGAGGCCAGAATAGATGTGAGTAAATGTACATGCCGACCTTTGACCTGACATCTGACCCATTCAAGTGCTTCTGTAGCCTCATCCAGGCAGGAGCGGTTTCTCAGGGGGACGACTGTAAAATTCATGCATTCAGTTTATTCACAGTGGACAAGTGAGTTTTATGATTGCTACATGGTCTGTGATCTGTAAACAATGTCTGTTATTGCTTGGACAATTCATTATAATTAATTATTATTTAACAATAGGAAATTAATATTCTATTCTTAAATAGACTATTCAAAAATAGCAAACTGACACACTTTGGTTTAACCGTCTTGCATTTTATCTCAAAATTATGGATGTTATTATAAAAATGTGGAATTTAGCAGAAATAAGTTAATGCAAACTTTAATTTACATGAGGTAAAAAGTCTGTTATTGCCTGTACAGTTACATTGAAATTAAATTTAACAGTAGAAAAATTATATCCTATTTATTATTTAAATATTCCTTTTAATTTTTCTATTAAAAACCGGGAAAATTACATGCTATTTAAATGGTTTTCGGTCTTGCACTTTGTCTTTTAAAAATATGAAAACTAGCAGAAATAAGTTAATGCAAACTCTTATTTACATAGTAAATGACCCAGATACTTTTTTGCCTCGTAAAATTAGTTGTGCAAGACCTAAAATAAATGATAAATATTTTTAAATTTTTGCTTACCATAATAATAAAAATAATTCAAATGTTGTTTTTTTTTTCTTCTGTAAACAGTTTCCATCATTTTAGTAATAAAATATCCATATAACAAAAAAAAAATGCTATGTTATGTGGTCAGGAATGTTTATGTGGGCTGTGGGAGGAAAAACACTAATTTGGGTTTCAGACAGCAATTAAAATAAATAAATCAGATGTAAATGCTGAAATGACCTTTCATCCCTGTGAGAAACTATTAGTGTGTGAACAGGGCTTTAGTCTCAATGCTGCTGCTCTCCTCTCAGGCCATAGACGCCACAACCATCAAAGACGTGTGTATGAAATACATCCATAATAAAGCTCCTGCTATAGCAGCTGTTGGTGAGTATTCATATTTTCTCTATATCAGCGCTGGTCCTGGAGTGTCTTCATAACCAAACACACTTGATTAAACTCATCAGCTGGTTAGTAGACACTCCAGGACCTGAAAGAGAGCAGAGCGATGGGAAACGCTGCTGTCAGTGACTGATAAGCAAATACTTGATGTTTGCAGGTCCGATCGAGCAGCTCCCGGACTATAACAGCATCCGCGGCGGCATGCGGTGCTTGTGAAGCAGTACAGCGTCTGCACATTAACAGTCACAAAAACAAGAGAGTTTAAGATGTGCTTTTTTTTCCATGTTTATTTTATTATAAAATAAAGAACAACACAATAAAGTTAAAAGACCGTGTCGTGTGTGTGTTTGTGTGTTTTCTTTCCCTGTGGCACTTTTGTCATTTCTTGTTTTTAGCAGCGACCTGCTCCTGGGCGGCTTTCTTAGCCTTTATCATCTCCACCAGCTCCTGCAGAAACACCAGCGAGAGACAAACACCTCAACAGCTGCACGCAGAGATCAGCATTTACATCATCATAAGAGTGTGTGTTACAATAAGATTTTTTTATTTTATTAATAATAATAAAAATGATTTATTACTATTAATGTTATTAATTAATAACAAACAATAATAATTACTACTATTAAAACGTTTTTTATTAATTAAATGGCACCTTCTAAATCTACATTGTTAATCAGCGTGCATTATAATAGGAGTGTGTTACAGAATATTTTACATTTTAATAATTTATTATTACTATTACTACTATTTAATAAATGCATTTTTGTAATTACATGGCACCTCGTTTAATTTAACCTTAATCATATTATACTAAAAGTGTAATAGACTAAGTATTGTTAAATTTTTCTTTAAATAATAAAAATAATAATTTGTATTATTATTCAGAAAATATTTTATTAATTACTTTGCATCTTATTCTAATTTAATATTGATTGATTTATTTCTGCGTAATAATACTTTGGCAATTAGCTTGCATTATAACAAAAATGTGTTATAATAATAATTTCTATATCCGTAAGTAATGGTTATTTTTAATTGTACTAAATAATAATTAATAATAATTATATTATTGTTGTTATTTCTAATTTAATAAGTTTATAATAAAGATAGATCCTATACACTTGGCATACTTCTACCTTATTAATATTTGATATTGCTTTTTTCTTTGTTCTGTGTATTAATTCTTTGGCAATGCTTTATGTAAACAATTATGCAAAAATAGTGCTTTGAATTAAGGGGAAAAACACAGCCACTATTATTTTTAGTGTGTTGCAGAACCCTGAAGCGGCTCACCTTGTATCTCTTCATGCAGTCTTTCTTGGAGCGTCCGGGCACGGCGTCAGAGATCTTCTCCCAGCGCTCCGGCGTGTTCACCGGGTACGTCTTCAGCGCCTGCTCCAGAAGCTTCTGCTCCTCTGTGGTCCAGGGTGAGGAGTTGGATTCAGCGCCTACAGCTGGAGGAAACGATTCGGTTCAGAATGGGACGGGTTTCGCAGCAGTATAAATCATATTTTAATCATGAACACTATTTATGCTTCTCTCGATTTAAAGCGTAATCATTTGCATTTTGCATTGGCAGGAAGCCTCCACAAGCTTTCATGGCTGCGGTTGCCAGATGCCAAGAGTTTAAATCCCCCAATCAGAGCTTTTTTCATAAATCAATAGATTTTCTGCCTAGTGGTTTAATCTTTACTTAATTTTTAGTTTTAACAAAATAATCATGATTATTAATCAGCTTGCATTATAAGTGTGACAGACATTATAAAATTAATATAATTAAGATATTTATATTTAAATGAATAATTTTTATATTTAAAAAAAGTCTTATTTTATTAATTACTTGGCACTTCATTCTAATTCGACCTTATTAATAAATGTGTGCGCCATAGACATCATATTATTATAAAAGGTATTTTTAATGTATTATTAATGTTATTTATAAAAAATGTTATTAATTACTTGGCACCTTGTTGTGTGATATGGATATTATAATAATAAAAATCATCAGTATAATTAATATTCAAAATTTGTAGTTATGTTATTATTATTATATATATATATATATATATATATATATATATATATATATATATATATATATATTTATGTATTTTTTTTAGGAACTATATTATCTGGGAATTTTTTTAATATTGTTATAATTACATATTAGTTATTATCTTGATTTGTTTTGAAATTGTGTGTTTAATATTTTATAAGTATTATTATAATTAATTTCAAATGTTATAAATAATAATGTATATGTATTAAATATTATTTCTAAAAATCAATCTTAGTTTATTGATAACTCTTCATTCTAACTCTACCTTAATATTTGTTCTAGATTTATAAATGTATTAATTATAAATAATATTTATTAAAATATTAATTATTGTCATTATTTGTTCTGATTTGGCAATCAGCTTGCATTATAATAAAAGTGTGTTATGGATATTTTAATTATAATTACTATAATATTAAGATACTTAATTTTACTAATAATAATAGTAAATACAGTAGTATAAAGAATGGTTAATAAGATTTTTTCTTTTTAAATAAGAATGTTGTTAAAACAATTATTACTACTATTTAAGTAGAAAACAAAATCTTATTATTTATGATAAACCGTTTATTCATTATCGTGCAACTCACCATCAAACCTCTCTGAAGGCACAGCGTTGTCTACAGTCTGAGGAACCACTGAATGCTCCTTCTTGAACTTCTCAAAGGCCTTTCGGTTAATCTCATCTTTCTGGTGAGGATCTGCCATCAAGAAAAGCAAATTAGCCGTACTGCTTCCATCCTGTGTACGGCATAAAGCCAAGCGGCGGTTACATACCCAGCTTCTGCAGTGTTTTTGCTTTATTGATGACGTCTTTGGCGTTTCTCTTCACGCCGCTGCTGGAGTGCTGGTTCATGTAGTTGGCGATCACCTCCCACCTGTCCGATCACAGCACATGTCAGCCAGGAACACGGGATCATCCGTACAGTCTGTGATACAGCAGATGGTTTCCATGGAGACTCACCTGGCGTTGGTTCCGGCGGGGAACAGGTTGACGGCTTTGATGAGCAGCTGCAGGTCTTCCTCGTTCCAGCCTCTGTTATTGGCTCCTCCTCCTCCTCCTGCGCTGGTGTGCTCCGCTCCGCGCGCCGCCTGCTGCGCCTGCATCTCCGCCTCCTTCTCCTTCTGCATCTGATCATTCACCTCCTGCACCTGCAAGCACAGACACAAAAACCTCAGAGCGACTAACAGGACCATTCAGAAGTTTCTCTTCAGCAAGGACACACTTCATGAATCAAACGTGACAGTCAAGTCACAATGTTTCTAAAGATTTATATTTAAAATAAATGCTGTTCTTTTGAACTTTATATACATCAAAAAAATCCTAAAAATATATTATGAACTATATGGTTTCCAAATGTGATGATAATAATTATAATTATGATTAATAACAAATTATTGAATAATATTAGTTTTGTAATTGCAATACTAATAATTATTAGCAAATAAATGTTGTTCTTTTGAACTTTCTATTCATCAAAAAAATATTATCATGGTTTCCAAATAATAATAATTATAATAAATAATTTTTGCAATTGTAATATTATTACTAATTACTATTAGTAGTATTTTTGCTGATCTTTAACTTCCTATTCAAAAAAATCTTAAAAAATAAATATCACGGCTTCCAAAAAAATATTCAGAATGTGTTCCTCATACTATAATATAAAATATTCTTATTAATATTATATTTATATATTTTTTATTATTGTTTATTATAATTATTTAAAAAATCATATTATGTAATAAAATAATTTTTATTAATATTACTGACCACCTTATTCTAATTTTACCTTAATAATATTTGTTATTGCTTAAATTATTTTTTGTCATTATTTGTTATGTAAAATAATGCTTTGGTAATTAGCTGTCATTATAACAAGAGTGTGTGTGACAGATATTATAATATTGATTATAGTAACATTAAGATATGTCAATTGTATTAATTATTAATAATAATTATAATTATTAGTATTATTATTCATATTTCAAATAAATACTTTCTATTCGTCAAATAATCCTGAAAAATAAAATGTATCACAGTTTCCACTAAAATATATTCGTCAGCACAACTGTTTTCAACATTGATAATAATCAGAAATGTTTCTTGAGCATATTAGGATGATTTCTGAAGATCATGTGACACTGAAGACTGGAGTAATGATGCTGAAAATACAGCTGCGCATCACAGAAATAAATTACATTTTAGCAGATATTCACACAGAAAACAGTTCTTTTAAATTGAAATAATATTTCACAATTTCTACTTTATATAAATGAATGTGTATATGCACCACAGAACTGTAGCTCAACAAAGAGTGTAAACAGGGAGCGTTTTTGACCCGTTTCAGTTTCTCACCTGTTTCTCCAGAGCTGCTTTACTCTGTTCTTTATTCCCAGAGGCCAAAGCTTCATTCAGCGTCTGCAAACTACAAATCAGACCAATAAAGACTCAATATTCCTCCCACACGCAGCTGTGTTTGAGAGAAGTACATCAACATTATATTTCCAGGCTTCACCTGGTCAGCTCCAAGCGGTCGCAGAGTTTCTCCACCTCCTCCATCATCCTGACGCCGTCGGCTTCGTTGTCTGTGAAGTAGCTGTGAGTCTGAGAGAAGCAGAGAGACAGAGATGAGGACGGGACGCTCTCAGAGCTGAATGTGTGAGATCGTGTGGAGGTCTCCTGCCTTGCAGGTCGTCCTGAGCTTCTGCCGCTCTTTTTTGATGGCTTTCTTCTGGGCTTCTTTCTCTTTCTTGGCCTGCTGTGCCGCCTGTCGCGCCACCTCCTCCTCCTTCTCCCTCAGCATCCGCGCTGCCTTCTCCTCCGCCTGACGCGCCTGCACACACACAGCAACGAGAGAGAGTCACTTACAGACTATATATGCAGAAATATCCATATAGAGAGAGAGAGAGAGATGAAAGTGACAGGTTTACACCATGTGCACAATTATTAGGCAAGTTGTATTTTTGAGGATTAATTTTATTATTGAACAGCTGTAGCGCTCTCAGTCAATCCAAAATGTAAATAAACCTCAAACCTGAAGTTTTAAGGAAGTAAAAGTGAGGTTTTGGCTTTCTTAGGAGAATATCTATGTATATCTATATAGTGCTCAAGTGGTAGACCATTGCGTTACGAAGCGCAAGGTTGGGGGTTTGATTCCCCGGGAACACATGATAGGTAAAAATTGATAGCCTGAATGCACTGTAAGTCACTTTGGATAAAAGCGTCTGCTAAATGCATAAATTTAATTTTTAATTTTTAATTTTAAATTTAATCTATGTGAGCACAATTGTGACCCTGGACCACAAAACCAGTCTTAAGTGTCAATTTTTCGAAATTGAGATGTATACATCCTCTGAAATCTGAATAAATAATCTTTCCATTGATGTATGGTTTGTTAGGATCAGACAATATTAGGCTTAGATACAACTATTTGAAAATCTGGAATCTGAGGGTGCAAAAAAATCTAAATATTGAGAAAATCATCTTTAAAGTTGTCCAAATGAATTCTTAGCAATGCATATTACTAATCAAAAATGAAGTTTTGATATATTTACAGTAGGAAATTTACTAAATATCTTCAAGGAACATGATCTTTACTTAATATCCTGATGATTTTTGGCATAAAATAAAAATCACTAATTTTGACCCATACAATGTATTTTTAGCTATTGCTACAAATATACCCCAGAGACTTGAGACTGGTTTTGTGCTCCAGGGTCACATATACATACACATACAAATGCCTAATATATATATATATATATTATATATATATATATATATATATATATATATATATATACTATCTATATATATATATATATATATATATTATATATATATATATCTATATATATATACACACACCATAAAAAAATGGGTAGATTTTAAATTATATATATATATATTTTTTTTCTTGATATACTGCTAAATATTTTGTATGATTTAATCTTGCTGATAACTGGTAATTTACACCTTCATCATCAGACACATACAAAACAGAATCATGGAAAAAGACCAGTTTTGCAGAACTGTGTTTGTACCGGCTAAAGCAGCGATTCATTCAAACAACATTCAAGCTAAGCTGTGCATCTGTAACTGGAAACAGTAAGTCACAGAAGTGTTCAGAGGCACTGACCCGCTCCTTCTCCTCCTGCTCTCGTTTCTTCGCCTCAGCTTTGGCCTTCTTCTCCGACTCTTTCCTGGCTTTCTCCTCCTCTTTGAACTTCTTGATTCGCGGGTCGCAGTTGTAGGCGGTGTCTGAAACACATCACACACATTGACACAGACGCTCAGAGAATCAGGAGCCTGCGTCTGAACAGTCACTTACCAACGAGTGTCCGGATCCTGTTCATCTCTTCCTTCTTCCTCTGCGCTCGAGAGGCTCGGTTCTGTTTCTCAATCCACCTCCTCTCATCTCGACTGACAGAGACACGCACAAAACACTGTCATTTTACTATCACTCAGATACTATTATAGTTTTAGTAATAGTTTGAATTTGCTTTTATATTTTTTGCTTTCACTTTAATTTTAAATTGAAGTTTTAGACACAAATACCACAAATTACAAAAAGGAAACAGTAATATTTTAGCATAATTGAGAATTTTTTTAAATATTTTGAATAAGTTTTTAATTTTATATTTTGCTTTCATTTTCAGTAAAGTTTTAGACAAATATCACAAAGTACAAAAAGGAAACTGTTATTTTAGTATAACTGAGAAACAATATGTAGTTTTTCATTATTATTGAGAAACAATATATACAATAGTTTTTTATTATTATTTCTATATATATATATATATATATATATATATATATATATATATATATATATATATATATATTTCCCTTTAATTTTAAAGATTTTACCCCAAAATATAAGGAAAGTGATATTATAGTATAACTGGGAAAAAATAGTTTTTATTAATAATTTTAATTCTTTTTCATTTTTAGATTTTCTGTTATAAATTTTAATTTAAATTTTTTTGACATAAATACCACAAAGTACAAATATTTTAGTATAATTGAGCAACTATTCTTTTTTTATTAACATTTTGAATTAGTTTTAATTTTTATATTTTCTCTTTCCACTGTAATTTTAAATTCCACAAAGTTTTTGTATTTTTGTATAATTTTGTTTTTTTAATTTTTTTTTTTTTTTGTTTTTTTTTTGTTTTTTTTTTTTTTTTTATTTTTTTTTTTTTTTTTAGTTTTTTTTAATTCATTTTTATTTGGGTTTTAGAATAATTTTGAATATTGGCTAGTAACTTTTTAAAATTATTTATTTTATTTATTTTAAGTGACAAAGGATTTTTATGGTTTAGTGTGTTAACGATAATAACCCTGCGCAGAAATAATTACAATATTACAAACCAATACCATATGATCAAAATATTATTCACCATTCAGCTTTTTCCTTTTCCTCCTCATCTAAATATGAAAATTCTCTCCACGAGTCAAAGTTGTACCTTCAGAAACAAAAGGAAAAAAAAATTATATTATTTTTTTTTGTTCCTCTGGCGTTAGTTTGGCTCAAAATCTCTGAATGAATCTGATATCTTACTCACCAAAAGGAATAGAAATTATCCACCTCTTCAAAAGACGCGTCCATGCTTCCCAGACTCGGGATGTGTTTTTTAACAGACCACCTGATGGAGAGAAACACGGCAGCGTGATCTCAATGCACTGAGCCTGTATCATCTGAATCAGTCATGTGAGGCGTTTACCTGCTGTTCCTCTCAAACACCGGCGCAAACACCTCGAAGAAGTTTTCTTTGCCTTCTGCTTTGGAAGGGACCATGTTGTCAAACGTGGGATCCACGCTGTCAAACGCTCTCCGCTTCACGGGATCCGACAGCATCTCCATTGCTGCATCACACGAGAGCACATCAAGGATCTCAAGACCGATTTTCAAACACTAACGCCTTTCATTTCACTTATGATGAAGCAATAAAGCCCAAACCTTTTGTTATGCAAGTGAAATAATCATTATCTCCCTCCACAATCTGCTCTCCTGCTGCTTTCCGCTTGTCCGGGTGATGTTTGAGGACCATGGCTTTATCTGTGGAGAACAGCAGCATGTTACTGCGATATATTTTGAATATAGTCTCTTCTGCTCACCAAAATTTGTTAAATATTATTACAATTTAAAGTAACTTCTTTTTATGTGAGCATAACAAAATATAATTTATTTCTGTGATGCGCAGCTGTATTTTCAGCATCATTACTCCAGTCTTCAGTGTCACATGATCTTCAGAAATCATTCTAATATGCTCAAGAAACATTTCAGATTATTATCAGTTGAAAACAGTCGTGCTGCACAATATTTTTGTGGAAATAAATTATTTTCAGGATTCTTTGATTAATAGGAAGTTCAAAAGAACAGCATTTATTTGAAATAGAAACATGTCTTTGCTGTCACTTTTGATAAATTTTTTGCTTCTTTGATAAAAAAATCTTTCTGACCCCAAACTTTTGAATGGTAGTGAACCATGATTTCCACAAAAATATTCGGCAACAACTGTACAACTTTCAACACTGATAATAATCAGAAATGTTTCTGGAGTGACACTGAAGACTGGAGGAATGATGCTGAAAATGCAGCTTTGATCACAGGAATAAATTACACTTTAACAGATATTCACATAGAAACCGCTATATCAAAATACTAATAATATCTAACAATTTTTACTGTATTTATGATCAAAGAAATGCAGCCCAACCCTATGCTGAGCAGGGTAATCTTAATTATTCTAAACCTTTGAGCAGTATTACACAATGATTTCCAAACACACACAAACTCAAACTTTACGAGCAGCTTTGATCTGTTTCTGCGTTGCTTTGTACCTGACGCGTGCGAGACCTAAAACAGCGTAGTGATCTTGATTCTGTAACGTCAAGAAAAGCGAGTCAGTGCATTGAGTTCACAGCGTCGCTCAGCTCTGACAGACGGAAGAGCGGCGACACACACCTTCCAGTCTTTGGGGTCCAGAGTCTTTAGCATGGGATACTCCTCCAGCTGCAGCTCCTCGTCCTCCTCTTCCTCAGACAGCTCCTCCTCTTCCTCCAGCTCTTGAAACGAGGCCGACACATTTCTACTCCTGCGCTTCAGAAACGCCTCGAACCAGCGACCCACCGGCTCAAACTGAACCTGCACTGAGGCTGAGACAAAGATTGAACACATTATATAAAAAACATACACAGTACATCGAAGGTCATGTCTTATATTAATGCTATTTTTATTAGATTTTGTTATGCTGTCCAAAAAGGAACAACACAAAACATAGAAAAAAAATACAACTTTCACACCCCAACTTATATATATATAAAGTAGTATATAATAGTAGTAGTAATTTATTCATAATTTATCTATAAGTTCATTCATAATAGATAGATAGATATAAAATTTAGAAACATGCGCAGGTCATGTTTCAATAAAAATAAATAGATAATTTGGATTTTTACTAAACATTTTTTTCCCTATATTGTTTTTATTACTATAGTGCAAATATAATATTTAATTTACATTGCATTTATATAGCCTATATCCTTAATTCATGCTTATTTAATTTAAAAATATAGTATTACAATATTTTTTATTACAGTACACTTATCAGTACAGTATTTGTTATTGTTTATTAAAAATACATCACATCAGGGATTTTTTTTTTCACACAATCTTCATTATTTTACATTGCACATTATATACTTAAATTACATAAATCTTACTAAATACATCTACTTCCCTCTAAATTGCATATGTCAGTTTTTTGCATATGTCCAAAGCAAAATTACTTGTTACTTTGTTTCCACTATATATTTTGAGATAAACCTTTCTTTACATAAATCAAAATCAATGCAAGTAAGTTTGGTGACAGACACCAGGCAGCTGATGATTTGTTTTCTTTTAGCTCGATGTTTTTTGTGTGGGGTATTGTGTGTGAATATGAGATATTATCATATTATCTGAATATGAGAAGTCTTTCTAATACGATGTGTTTTGTTCAGATGAGTGTTTGTCCGCGGGATGATGCAGATCTCTCATTACTGTCACACTTACCGGCGACCGCGTCGTAACGCGCTGTAAGCTGCCCGTCTGCCGCCTCCTTCAGCATCTTCACTAGTTCACACACACGGACGACCTAAAGAGCTCGCATTAGCGTGAAAGATCGGCTCGAGTCGGGGATTTCTAAGCCGCTGTTCCGCCCGGGTCTGCCAGATCCACATGGGCCGCGCACAGCTGTCTGCAGGGGAACTCTGTGTTACATTCGCAGCCTTCCGCCGCGCCGCTGCGAGAGCACATTTGGTTCCGCTACCACAGAGTTAGACCAATTCACCATGGCAACGATAATTCCCGCCAAATACACCTTAATTTTACTAATGTAAAACCATAATAAATAATAGTCTTTCTTTTTTTTTTTTTTAAATCAATGTAAAAAGCAGAATAACCTTCTGTACAACAGTGCCTGACTAATATGACACTACAGTTTTGTAGTAGTACTAGTCAAAAGATGGCATTTTGCTAGAAATTATGGCAAATTTATTTATTTTACATGCAAATATTTTAAATAGGCTTAAAAATGAGAATGAAGCTTTAATTTTCTTAATATAGTAATATAATTATTTATATAGTGAACAATGTAATTCTATAATATACTGTAATACAGTATTTACAGAATACAGTAATACAGTATTTATAGAAAAAAATACTGTAATACTATTTTTTTTATTAAATAAGCACGAATTAAGGATATAAGATATATAAATGCAATGTAAATTAAATATTATATTTGCACTATAGTAATAAAAACAATATAGGGAAAAAACGTGTAGTAAAAATGAGTGAGTGAGTGAGTGACGTGACATTCAGCCAAGTATGGTGACCCATACTCAGAATTAGTGCTCTGCATTTAACCCATCCGAAGTGCACACACACAGAGCAGTGAACACACACACACACTGTGAACACACACCCGGAGCAGTGGGCAGCCATTTTATGCTGCGGCGCCCGGGGAGCAGTTGGGGGTTCGATGCCTTGCTCAAGGGCACCTAAGTCGTGGTATTGAAGGTGGAGAGAGAACTGTACATGCACTCCCCCACCCACAATTCCTGCGGGCCCGAGACTCGAACTCACAACCCTTCGATTGGGAGTCCGACTCTCTAACCATTAGGCCACGACTCCCCAAAAAAAAAAAAAATCCATAAATGATCTATTTATTTTTATTGAAACGTGACCTGTGCATGTTTCTAAATGTTCTATCTATCCATCTATCTATCCATCTATCTATCTATCTATCAATCATGAATGAACTTATAGATAAATTATATGAATAAATCACTACTATTATTATTATTATTATTAATAGCCTTTAAGGATTTAAGGTGCCAGCTGAATGATTAGAATTGGCAGTATTTGTCTCATGATTCATCAGAAAATGCCATTTTAATTTATCATAATTCTCTTTTTTTTTTCTCCATGTGATACAATCTTTATTGACAAATAAAAATATCCATTATGAACATCTGTACAGATTACAGTAAACTTACAGAAACTGTGGACCGTTGGCATCTCAGAACAGGTAAGAGACGGTCTGACTCACAAACCTGTAAATCTACCAAACACTCCTCCGGCTGTGTCTAGTTTACAGTTCACGCCTCACATAGCATCAGAACTCTTTGTGGAGACCCGAAATATTAGACTGTACATCTTGTGCGGCCTGTAACTTCACCATAACACTCATGTTTTTTGTTTTACTAAAGGAAATAGTCCAAATGTTTTAGGAAATGTACATTTAGTTGATAAGTTTTGACACTTCACATCTCGGTGCAATCTAAAGGAAAGTGTTACGTGTACAGCCTCTCAATCCAAACGAAGGACTGGCACTGACCTGTTCGTTTTCACATATCAAAACACATCCGCAACACACACAAACTAAACATGAGCAGGAGTGACGTGTTGGGGTTCAGTGTGATTACAGCAGATCTGAGATCAGCCACTGGAGAAACGCATTCAGAGCAGCATCCGTCAAACACACATCAGTGTTTCAAACAAAAAACAAAGACAGTACAATGTGTTGTTAAAAGATTTAAAGGAGGAAAAAGGCACCCAATCCTCACATCTGACAGATCTTCAAGGCTTTGCTGGTGCCAAAAATTAATTTGGGTTAATCTCACGAAACATTTACAGCTCATATTTCGCCTTATTATTTATATATATATATATATTGTTTTGTTTTTTTTAATGGAAAATGTAGCCTATTTTGATGACCATTTAGATTTGTTTTTATTGTGATCTATAAAGATAAACTGATTATTTTTTTATTTTTAAGAAAATGAAACCTATTGTTATGACTTAAAATATATTTCATCTCCGTAAAATGTATATATAGAGATTTTTTTAATAAGGAAAATGAAGCCCATTTCAATGACCAATTAGATTTTGTTTAATTTTAATTGAATTGTGATACTTATTAGATTTTCTATTACAGACATACAGTATTTACAGTACAAAATAGTTAATTAAATAACCATGAATTAAGGGCAGCAAAACAAATAATACCATAATGTATAAATACAGCATAATTTAAATAATACATGATTATTTGTGCATTATAGTAATAATAATATAGGAAAAATGTGTCATAAAAAAAGTCTAATGGTCTTAAAAATAGGCCTTTATCCTTATATATATATATATATATGTTTAATTTTTATAGTGAAATAGGACCTGCATGTTATTGACTGGTTCCGTGAGAGTCGCCCGCTAGCATTTTTTTGTGACAAAATTCTGACAAAATTCACAGTTCTGTTCTTGTCAAAATCACCTAAAGAAAGACCTCATAGAAAGAGTTAAGAGCAGAAAAGATTAATACATTTGCATTGTAGTTAAAAACCATCATACATTATTTGTCATCTTCAGTCTTTTAGTATATCTACAAACGTTTGTTTTTTAATCCAAGCATAAAATGAGATTCCTTCCCTCCTGCTCACCATCTAATTCCCAGAAATCTCATCGACCGGAATCTCCGATGCTTTCAGGAATCCAGCGATCCGTTCAGGAGCAGCAGTGAAGGGGGCTTTTAAAGGGCTCGTCTGAGTCTTAAAGGGAAGTCTGGGGTCACGGCAGCGCTAACCGACTGAATTCAGAAAGGTCAAATGCTGTAAAAGCCACGTGGAATGAAACTGACATTCCCTACATCACAATCCCAGAATGCCGAGCTCTGCAGGTGAGAGTGATGGAGGAATAATGGAAGTGCACTTCCATGTAACTGGTTTGTAAAGCTGGTCAATAATTATTGACTGTAACGGACTTCAATCATTAAATAAATCATTAAGGCATTCTTCACCGCAAATCCCACACCACTTTGGTTTGTCCCTCGAAAGAACGTCCCAAAGGTGCCTAAGAGGTGTTGTGAGGGTCATAAAGGCCCAGGAGATGTGTGTGAGTGGTTCATGTAGACAGAGGAGTGTTGATGTGTGTGTGTTGTACTCTATGTGTGTGTGTGTGTCCTATCTGCGTGCGGTTGACGCCGGAGCGCTGAAGAGCGGTGTGAGGGTGCTGGGAGATGTCTGGGGCAGGAGCAGGTTGCCGTTGGTGGTGGTGGACGGGCGACTGATCCGCAGGCGTCTCAGGTACTCGGCGTGAACAGGTTTGTGGCTCTGCAGGACCTTGATGGCCTCGTCGACAGGAAACCATTCGCGCTTACGGCCTACGGGACAAATACTGCAGCATGAGCAAAATACACTGGCAGATACTGCAGATATTAGAATCTTATGAAAAAAAATATACCGTGGGGTCTTAAATCATTTTTATAACATGGATCATCATCTAGCAATAGAAACATTTAATTAAATACAATTAAATAAAATAAATAATAAATAATGCAATTAAATTAAATTAAAAAATTATTTAAATTAAGGGAGTTTGAGGGTTAATTTTTTTTTTTTGATATTTGTAAAATATATTTCATGTTTTTGCAATAAAGATATGGTTTATATTTAAAAATAAAATTACATTTAAATATTTAATTGGAATTTGGGTGTGATGGGAAGGCAGTTAAAACATTTATTTATTTTTTTTTGGAGATTTTCATATTATCTTTCATATTTTTCCAAAATAAGTATTTTTAAATCAAATTATAAAATCAAATTTATTAAAATTAAGTGAGCAGAGAAAGGATGGGAAGGAAGTTTTAAATATGTATGTCTATTTTCTTGCATGGTTTTGCAATAAAGATATAGTTTAATTGAATTAAAATGAATGAGAGGGGATGGGAAGGCAGTTTAAAATAAATATTTAAATTGCATTTTTGGTGATCTTGTTATCATTTATATTTGTGCAATAAAGATGTGGTTTAAATTACATTAAATAAAAAAAAAAATCATTAAATTTAACAAATGCAATTAGTTGCATTTTCACTTGTGGTTTTAGAAACCAGTGTGTGTGTGTGTGTGTGTGTGTGTGTGTGTGTGTGTGTGTAAAATACATGCAGTCAGGAAAGACCCCGAGGGCTGAATACCTGCAGATCCATCACAAAAGCATCATGCAAACACACACAAACTCACCAATATTGACCGAGTCTTCCCAGGCATCCAGCGTCTCTGTGACCGTCAGCACATACACGTACGTCCGGTGTTTCCGGTCCTGGTTCTGCTGTTGTTGAAAAATAAACTCTTTCAGTATGAGGGACTGTAATCGCCTTATCTCATCATACATCCGTTCAGGAGTCTAAACCATCCAATCAGGAGAGGGAGAAGAGAGAAGAGCCTTACCTCAAACACACCGAGCAAGCGTCCTAATTTACCCTTCACTCCAGCCTGAGGGAGAGAGAGAGAGAGAGAGAGAGAGAGAGAGAGGGACAGAGAGATAGAGATCAAATCCACAACAGTCCTTCATTTAGCCATGAGTCTCCCAAAGTCAGCTTTACATCACCAGTCAAACCCTGACTGCTAGAAATGATGTTAAATGACAATGTGTGACCTCCTCGAAGACCTCGCGTACAGCAGCTCCACACGGCTCCTCCTCCGGCTCCATCCCTCCACCAGGAACAATCCACTGATCCGGGTTTCGACTGCTGCTGACCAACAGAACCTGCAGAAGCCAGCGCAGAACTGATTCAGTCTCAGAGAACCGTGGGATAGATGGCCAGAATATTTCTGCTTTTAAAGCCTCTAGTCTGCTAGGTTTCCGTCGTAAGTGCTTTACTGTAAACACACTCCCCATTACTGTGCATTTGTGGTTTGTCACAGTTACTTCATCAAAACACACTAATCTCTGTTTACACTCATTTATTGGGTTTAATGTAAAAGAAACGATGTCATGATATTTCGACACTAATTTCATGAGCACAAAGTCTACTGTGTGTGTGTATGCACAATACTTTAGAGTCTGGCCCAGCGTTATTTTATAAATATAATTAAAACTGTAGTTTTAATTAATATTTTGTATTAGTCTGTATTTCCATATTTTATAAATATATTGAATTTATTTTCATTTTAATGTTAGTTAAAGTTTTAGTAATTTTGTTGTGTCATTTTTCTTAGGTTTTTTATGTCTATATAGTTCTTTTAATTTTTTTTTTAAATTAAGTTATTTTAATGCATTAAGTTAAACTAAATGAAAACGATAATGTTTCCTTGGAATAAAAGCTGGTATAAAGTAGGGTTTTATTTTATTGCAGTCAAGGTTTTAGTTTTAGTTAACTATAATAACCCTGGTCTGAACGCCTTTTTAGAAAACAGCAAGAATAAAAATACATCATATTAAAGAGCATTAGAAGGTTATACATCACATAAAACATTAATTACAAGACAGGACAAATTAAATCACAAAGTCTGCACTGCTTTCATGTGCTTACTTTACTCTCTGACCCAATCAACAAATATAAGATCAAAATGAAGTTGTTCAAGTAAAACATTCCCAGCTCAGAGATGGTTATTCTGATTATTATTATTTTTTTAAATACATTTAAAATTTTCATTCTTCAACCCCATTTCATCCTAGTTTCATTATTAATTTGTTTAATTTTTAGTATTTTCATTATGTGCTTTTGCCATTTTTTTTGTACATTAAAAAAAGTTTTACTTCTTTTTAAATATTACTGTTTAGGTTTAATTTATTTTGTATTTCAGTTTTTTAGGTTTATTTTTTCCAGCTAGTAATTTTAGTGCATCAACTTAAACTTATTTTAGTTAGTTGCCAAGGCATCATATCTAATTTTCATTTATTTTTTTATCCAATATTTTTATGTTATTTACAGCTATCACTTAAGTTAACAAAAATGCTTTTAACGATAATAACCCTGGTGTGAGTGACTTTTGACAGATGGACGCAGTGGAAGTGCAATTGTGACGGCACGCCTTGCTCTGATTGGCCCTCTGGTGTGTCCTGCACTAAGAGGATTGTGGGATTGCTTGTGGTGGCATTGTGTCATCACATGTGTCTGTCAAGTTCATGACACCTGCTGTCACCTGGCATGTTCAGGCCCAGGCTGAGGTTATTTTTACGATGTGCCTCATAGCAGACAGTGAGGAACGGGTCACCAGCTCAAAGAGTTTGTGCTACAGAAACCTCAAAAGAAAGCTTTTTGTACACAAGATTTGAATATATTTGTTGCATCTTAATTGTTTTGTGTTCAAAACACACTAACAGTTCTTCTGTTTACATGCAGTGCATTTAAAACACAATTGTTTTCTTGAAACACGTTAGTCCAGTTCTGCTTTCCCACAGATAACCAGGGCCGGACACACAATGACCATAAGCTTAACACACAAAAGAGCTTATTCTCAACCACTCAATCAACAAAGCAACCGCAACCTGTGTGTTCTTGTCACTCTGTGATGAAGCACAGTACCATACAGTTCAAGAAAAGTGCATGACAATGAAACCTCTTGTACAAACAGATCTGAGAATCACTCAAACACAACCAGTCATTTACAGTCCCATAATTCCACCCTGCCAAATCTCATGAAAACACATGCATATCACAGTTGACCCAAAATAAACAAGAATAAAAATGATAAGGTAGAGCCAACCAATCATTATAGCAAAATAAACTCTGAAATGGTGATCAGGACTCAGAATTGAGGGGCCTTGCTTCTTATTGCATGGCTGTTTACCAAATAAACATCAGTCTGAAATAACTTACCAAAATAAACAAAGTAAATACTAAACAAGTTGTTCTAGACTGATACATTTGCATTTACACACACACACACACATACACACACATATATATATACACACAATTATGTATGACATTAGACATTTTTATGACAAATAAGTACATTTTCAAATTCATTACGGTATATGTTTTCTTCTAATTTTCAAATTATTCTCAATTTGTGATTCTAATTATTATTCTCACTTTTAACATTAAGAAATCAGCATAAAAGGCAGTAAAACAAAAACTGTTGTGATGTATAAATAATTCAGAATTTAAATAATGTATAATTCATCGTTTTTCCTATAATATATCATTAATATATCATATAGAATAAATAATTATTAATATTATATCTATCACATTCTTCACCTCTTCATAGTCTTAAAGTCAGCTTGAAAACAAAATCTACTTTTTATGATCCATTGATTTGGGATGGACATAATTAAGTTTGACACAATTTTTCTTTGTTCAGAAATTTATCACATTACTGTAGTAAAATAGATGGTGAAAGTCATTTCATGTTGACATGAAGAGGTTCTCAATGACGCATCAAGGACGTATGTAATCAAAACAAAGTGGGTGTAAAACATGAATCATCAGGTGTTTAATTAACATGACGGAATCATAGCCGGTTGAATCCAGCGGTCAGAACCAGAATGATCAAACACTAGAGCAAAGAGATGGAGGATCATTCTGATTTAGTAGAGTTTAATGCATAAACATAACAGATCTGATATGATTTTTGCATGTAAACTCACGGCTGTCTTTCATACCAGGGCAAATAGGATTATATTTGAAAATTTCCTTTTCATTCCAGACGACCAGAGTTTTCCGGTTTCTGTGACTTTCACCCAGTGTCACCGCAGCAGAGCACTATGGACTTATTACAAGGACAAACACCCCGGAGCAACCCTGGGGTTAAGCGTCCCGTTTAAGGACACACTGGTGCATTTCAGTCGAACTTACCAGCCTTAACCACTACATCACAAATACACCCAGACAAGGAAAATCTAACAGCAACATCACTTGATAAAAAGTCAGGTGACTACAGTGAACTGTATGGTTGAAATAATTCTTGAATGCATACGCACGTGATTATTTTAGCAGTGGCATGTCACAGTTATTCTAAAACTGCTGTATGTTTACAATAACTCAGATTCTAGGAAAACATGACTGTATTTAATAATAAACATGATGCTAAATGGAGGAAGGCAGTGACGTTTGTCCTGATTTCCCAGAACTAGTCTCATGTTTAAAAAGGCATGCATCACTGATTCTCTTATTTTCCTGTTTATAACTGTGAAGCTGCTTTGAAACGATCTGTATTTTAATAGTGATTATTTCGTTTATTTATTTATATTCACTCGCTTAATTATTTGCAACATCCAAAAAGAAATTTCAGCCACATTGTTCCAAACCTTTAGTGAGTTTCTACTGTTGAATACAACAGAAGATATTTTGAACCAAACAGTTGACGGTAGCCATTGACTTCCACAGTATTCCACAGTACTAGCAGCAATAGTTTGGTGACAAACATCCTTCAAAATATCTTCTTTTGTGTTTAACATAGGAGAGAAATTCAAACAGGTTTGGAAAAATGTGAGGGCGAGTAAATGACAGAATTTTTATTTTTGGGTGAACTATCCCTTTAAGGTTTCACCAGTGTTTATAACGCAGAAAGACAAGCTTGTGCATGAGTTAATGTTTTCTTAATTTGTGCTTACATGAAAGTGCAATAATTCTAGTTAAATGAAAAAGAAATTTCTCAAAAGAAAAAAATAATCACAATTAATCATGATTCATTTAACTATTATTGTGCAGCATTAATTTGCATTATATAAAGCACTTTTGACTGTTTTAGACACCTGTAGCATCTTACGGTCATGCATTTTTGAACAGCTGTAAGCTTTTGTAGAAGATAAATCGCTAGGATGATATTTAAATGTACTAACACGCTCTCGCTGTTGCTGATCGCCGCTGGGGAGAGAAACTATAAAGTGCGCTGAATGGGAGGGATTTTGACTCATGCGCTCGCTGATCCTCTGCCCCCTACTTACCCTCATTCACTCCGACACAAAGAGCAGCCATTTCCAACGAGTTCCCCCTCATGCAGTGCCAGGACTGTTTATGGAGCTGCTCTGAGATCAGCGGGCATGAGCGAACACGCCACTGTGATGGCTGAGACAACACAGCGGATATGAAGCAACCCCAGATTTATACCAGCAGTCGCTCACGACAACTCAAACAACTCCGATTCTTCTCTTTGGTTACTTGGAGACAAGACAGCAACTGAATGAAGGATTGTCAGGAAAGCAGAAACCTCTTAAAATGGACACTTAAAGGAATAGTTCACCCCAAAAATTTACATTTGCAGAAAATGCGCTCACGCTCAGGCCATCCAAGATGTAGATGCGATTGTTTCCTCGTCAGAATTGGAGAAATGTAGCATTGCATCAGTGTCTCGGCAATTGATGCTCTGCAGTGAATGGGTGCCGCCAGAATGAGAGTCCAAACAGCTGATAAAACATCACAATAATCCACACCACTCCAGTCCACAAATTAACGTCTTGAGAAGCCAAGAGCTGCATGTTTTTCATCATGAATGCATTTTTAATGTCAAACCATTACTTCTGACCAAAATATGAGTCCATAATAACGCTTCCGTCTCCTGTTGTGTCTCACATCAAAATCAACCTACATATTTATCTAGATCTGTTTTGGCTTGATTCAGACAAAATTACTTTTTCACTGGAGAAAGCAATATTATAGATAGAAGACTCGTAGTTTAGCTGGAAGCAATGGTTTGAAGTTAAAAACCTAATGATGGATTTCTTAAACACACGCAGCTTTTGTCTTCTCCAGATGTTAACTGATGGACTGAAGTGGTGTGGATTATTGTGATGTTTTTATCAGCTGCTTGGACTCTCATTCTGACGGCACCCATTCACTACAGAAGATCAATGAGCAAGTGATGTGATGCTACATTTCTCCAAATCGGTTCCTGTGAACAAACTCCTCTACATCTCCAGTGGTCTGAAGGACAGCAAAATTAACACGCACACATCTTCAAGTTTATGATGTTATTAATTATTTACAAGATGCGCTCAAGACTTCACTGGTCATCCACAAGATGATTAAACTCTTTTATTGTCTCGATTCATATTAATCACACTCTAAACACAAAAACTTATAAAAAGCAGCTCACTTTGGGGCTGATAAGAGATGCTCGGCAACAAACCTTCAGAACAAGAAAATCCAACATGAGTTTGGATGCGACAACAATGCTTTTTTGTTTTGTTTTTAAATTAGATTTTTCAAAAGGTGTTGCTGGGTGATATATGCCATTCGATCTGTCTTTTCAGGACAGTCCTTTGTCAGAAGCGGATAAACCTGGTGCAGCTATACATGCACAAACTGGGGAAGTTTCAGAGAGCTGCAGTCTGACGTGCTTTTATTGCATAACTGAGGCCCAGTGACCGACAGTCTAAAGTGCCTTTAAGTCATAGGTGACAGGGGACGAACGTGTGCAATGACAAAAATAGCCAGATAGATTGATAGAGGTAAATGAATGGCGTAATCCAGTTTTCTAATGAGCTATTATACAGTTGAAACCGGTTTACTTGACTAATGAATCTCAAGTGCAGCGCTGTGTGACTGAGATTACAGCCCTGGATGAGAATTAAATGAACAGATGTGCTCTAGATTACACTGTGCAGTGATCTGAACAGTGCATGCTGGAAAAACTTCACTTTCTAGGAACTGATCTCACTGACCCAAGAAAAACTGATCTCAGATTACTTCCAGCACTCCAGATGTAAACAATCTGGTGTGTCTGTATAATGCATTATTTGTTTATGTACTGTGTCTGCAATTTTCCAAGTCATATCATCAATCTATGGATCTACGTATCCATGCATGATGAAACACAGCACTGATGTAACGTACTAGATGACACATCACATACTAGATGACAGCATACTAGAACCTGATTGATAGATCTTATATATGCAGTAAATTACGTTATATACACACTCTCTCCATATATCTGTATGCTCACTTATATTCTGACTGGGCCTCAGGTGAAAGTGTGAGAGCGTGTTGATACACTGATTTATCATCCGAGCATCATTCCCGGTTTAGATAATATCTCGGTACCTCATCCTCCCGGTCGTTTTTGAAGCACAGACACGCCGCTCGCCGCTTGAATCCTTCCCGGTCGTACGTCCGCGTCTGGTTCGGTTTGAACTTCATGATGAAATCCCGTCGGTCTTTCCGTGGATTTATCCGACCGGTCAGCAATGCTCCGTCAACGGCCCGAGCTCCGTGAGTCACCGCCGACGGCGAGAGGCGGACCCGTACCGGGCTGGACCGATCCTACGGGTTTGCGTTGGTTTTCTATCAAATTTAAACCATTCCTCCGCGTTTAATTCGATTCTTTAACGACAACTCTGCATTCCGCTGTCCATTCCCAGGTCAGAATATCTCGTTTTGTCCCGGTATATATGTGCGTGGTGGGCTGGGTGCGAAATTACTAACGCCAGTACGTTGACGGCTTGATATTTAATATTAATTAGTTAAACCGTCAGCATTGGAAGGTTACCAGGCAACGTCAGCATATATTATTCAACCGCGTTTACCATTGGAAGGTAACGACTCGACGTCACCAAACCTAATTAATATACATGAGCGACACCGCCGTAGCGGCCGTACTTCCGTCAGGCGGAACCGTAAACTGCGCTCACACTCGTCCGTTGCCGCATAACAGCGTGGCGTCCTGTCACATATACTGCAGGTAGAGATATGACATAATTTGTCTCATATTTTAATATGAATTCATAAAGAGTTGTTTAGACAAGACACATGCTTTGAGCATCAGATAATTCACGGTAGACGTTATCCATAGACATATCCGTTTAACAGAAATATAAATCAGCTCTGGCAAGATTCATCTAACGTTAACAAGATTTTGAACAAACGTTCTTCCAGTAACGTTAATAGAACGTTCGCTTAAAATTATTTAAAGGTTTTTAACAACGTTCTAAAAACGTTTGCACAAAACATTATTTATACTTATTGTTGATATAACGTTTCCCCCCGGAACGTTAGTTGTATGTTTGTCTAATGTTTTTTTTTTTTTAATATTATTAGTTACTTCTTGTTTTAGAACGTTCCGGGAAAGTTCAAAAGTAACGTTAACGTTCCCGAAATGTTTGCATAACTAAAAACATGGAACGTTTGCTTAATGTTTTCTCTAACTTTTGCATAACCAAAGAAAAAAAATGTTTTTAATGCTGTCTAGAGAAGTAAGAGAACATTAACAAAACGTTCTTTGAACATATTTTTGTTATCTGATTATCTACTTGTGTTCTGACAAAATATGTAGATGTTATGAATAAAAAATACATGAATGCAGAAAATGCAGAATGCATATTAAATAAATACTGTGCACCATTCCCATCCAGATGCATATACAGCAGTGCATTAACGCATTTAATGTAAAATAAATAAAAAAATTACCCTTGGTAATACCATTTGTACATTTTTCTCTAATGTAGTGCTGTTTATGACAAGCTGGAACGCTGGACTTTGGCATACAGATACTGATCTGATTGAATTATGAGCGATGGCATTGTTTAACTTTGACAAGAAAAGATTTTGACAACATTTTTTCTGTTATCACTGTGCAAACAGTTTGGGAGAGCACTGAGAACTGTCACAAGCAGATCTGAGTGAAACTAGAAGCACTTTTAATGATAAACACTATTTCTCAAGGTAGGTTTAGTTTTAAAATCATCAGTACAACTGGACATTTGACTCATAACCAAAGCGTTAATGGGGTATAGACCTGTGACAACTTGCCCTATAATATTATCACCAGTAAAATTATAGAGAATAATTGTTCTTGGGCGGATTTAGTAACTAACCTAAGACAGTCGTCATGTCTTTAATGAGTGAATTACAGACATCTGGTTAGTGAGGAATGCTCTTAAATCTGTTGCCTTAGCTTAGTGCTAACATGTGTCATACTGACGTAGAATACAACCTCAACTCAACATGGGCCAAACTCGTTAAGCACAATAATCAGACAACAGCACAATGGAAATAAATGTTTGCCATCAGCTCAACAGATTTTGAGACAGAACAGAGAAGCGTGAATCTGTTCACGGACTTAATGAGATTACATGGATCTGATCAGAGCTACAGCTGCCACACACTCACTGAACATGACTTTTAATTCGGAATTATTGAGCGTCACGAGAGCTGTTTTGGATAAACTTCATAATGAATATGTACGTTTACTGGTCAGAAATACTCATCTGTCAGCACTAAATAGTAAATAGTTCTATTCGCGACCATATACAAACACTTTGACATTATTACTATTATTAACTTATGCTCCCAAGGTCTATAGAAATGGCGTAATGGTAGCCATTCAGACACTGCAGACATAACAAATGGCTCATTATATATGAGAAACAGAAACAAGAGACTGTTTTGATTGCTCTCGATGTCCCCGTCCTATAAACAGCCTGCAGACACACACAAACATTCAGGATGGAGAAATGTGGAAGTCAGAAATAACTTCAGCTGCAGCTCTGCACCACTGCTGCTCAGACGGTTATATAATGTGCCGTTTGGTAGAAGAGCAGTCATGTGGAACAGAAGATAGATAAGAGACATGACATAGCCATCGTCCTGCGGTTCTCAGACAGCTTGATTCATAAATCCAGCAATGAAGCTCTGTCAGAGGTCTCAGAGGCTCAAATACAGTGAAAGTCCGAGATGACTCCGGAAACCTGGGATTAAAAGTCCCATTTAAAGGGAGAAAGAACTCCCTTTATATACTGTACTGTAGAACTTTTAATCTAAAGCTTAAAATAATTTATTTCAAATGGGGTAATGTAATCTGTATTTGTATTTTAAGCCTATATTTTCATAAAATTTAGCAGCTAAGCAGATAAAATAATTGTTCATTTTTAATTGCAAACCATGTTTGCTCTAAATTGTCAAAAAAAGAAAGAAATACAATTGTCTATGTGTTAGACCATCTAAACATTGGTGCCTCTGCCACCTAATTTATAATAGTGTAACAAGTGTAATTTAATCAACAAATTCTCTTTTGTATAGAAAAATCGGCTTCTCTCAAAACCAGATCAATTCTTTTCTATTTTATTTGCAGAAGCAAACTTTCACATTTACACACTAGCAAGGAAATACAGCCCTGTTTAAGCATAATTCATAGAGTCGTTGAGATTAGACACCTGCAGTGTTTGTATGCATGCCATTCATACGGTGAAATTATTTGACATAAACTGTATTTTCTAGCATCTGCTGAGAGGTTTCAGGCTACGATCTATGGAAGCTTGTTTCCACCACAGGATAAAAAAGGGTAATTGGACTTTTTTTTTTCCTTGCAATTCTGAGTCTAGATCTCACAATTATAAAAAAAAAATATATATATATTGTTCAAATTATGAGACATGAAATCGCAGTTGTGAGGAAAAAGTCAGTATACTAAATGCAAACTCAGAATTCCAAGAAAGTGTCAAAATTCCATGATGTAATGTCAGAATTCCACAGAAAGTGCTAAAATGGTGAGCTATGAACTCAGAATTCCACAACAAAAGCAAAATTACAGGATGCTAACTCAGCATTCTAAAAAAGTATCAAAATTTCAACGTAAACTCAGAATTCTCAGAAAAAAAAAGCTTAAATTCTGAGATCTGGAAATTTGAGAAAAAAAAAAATTGTAAATTCAGAATGATGAGATAAAATCTATAAACCATTATCTTTTTTAGTTCTGTGGCAGTAACAAGCTTCCATAACAATCAGATTCAAACCTGTAAAAAAAACCCCACAGAAATGAAGAGAACAAACCAAATAACATAACAAAAAATATTTTTACTAAAACTGAACATTTACAGATTTAATTTTCCCAGACAAGTCATACAGATTCCACTTCAGCCCAAACACAGACCTTTACACGAGCACTCACACAAGTTTCGCTTGGAATACAACAACATCAGAGCAGGTTCTGGCAATGATATAGACCGGTTCACAACAGCCGTTTAATGAACTAAAGAGTTTCACAGAAAGGAAACAGTATTAAAAAAAAAAAAAAATTCACATAATTTTGTCCCTGACCGAGAAGCAGCATATACGCATCCCACATTTAACAGGCCCTCCCTCTACACCCCATAACATAAAAATAAACAACAATGAACCATCCACCTGGATGTAGGGCCTGGAGCCTACAATCAGTTTCCAGTGAAATCCACTGCGCTAATGACTGTAATAGAGACTGTACTACACATTCTGACAGGGTCCAGTGTAGTGACCACACAAGGGATGCTGGGAAACCCCAGGCCATCACCACACATCATTTCCTGGCCGAACCCAGAAGCAGAGAGATCATATAGTGGAGCGAGCATTAGTTCTGACCAGGAACACACCAACACTCACCCAAAGGGCTGCAGTAGTTGCTTTTGAATCGTATGTTTTTGTTTTGTTTTTGTTTGTTTTTTTCGCCTAGTTTTAATTTGTCTGAGAAAGTGTCCTTTAAATGCAAAAGAAGACAGGAGGAGATTGTTCCACTTCTCTCACTTGATGCCACCGTTTCCTTCTTCTAAACCTCAATGTTGTTGCCGGCATAAAGCCTGGTCCATGTTCGGGCTGTGAGAGAGAGAAAAACACAAAGACCCTCCAGGACATCAATTAAGATCATACTGATTTCATATGGGTCAATCTCATAAAACATGTCACAATACACTGTGAGAATCAAAAAATGACAAGAAACAAAACACTGAATGTAAAAAAATAATAAAAAATAATAATAATCTTAATGGTCCTTAAATAGGTTTCATTATTTTTTTCTTTTGATTTCTGAGTGAATTGTGAGCTGAACCTGTTTTTGTGAGGTTTGCAATATGGAAGCCAATTTCCTCAAAAAATAGATCAAATAACAGAACAGATCAAATAAATTGTAACTGCTCACAATTTTAACTTTTTTCCCTTTACCATTTAGAGTACATATATAAATATATCACGATTCTTATTTCTTGCAATTTTTAGAAAAAACGTCAGAATTGCATGATATAAACTCGGAATTGCAAGACAATTCTGAGAAAAAGTCATTGTAAGATAAAAAGTCGCAATTACCTTTTTTTATTCTGTGGCGGAAAAAAGATAATAATGATGATGTATAGTAATAAAGATGTAAACTCAAAAAAGGGTCAGAATCGCACAAGATTTAAGTTACAAAAATAAAAAATATATATATTTTTTCTTTCGATTTTTGATGTGAGCTGAGGATAATCACAACTTTTTCTTACCGATTCAGAGTTCATTCAATCATCACAATTCTGATTTTTCGCAACTTTGAGAAAAAAAAATAAAAATAAAAATGAATAAAAATAATAATATATATTATATATATATATATATATATTATATATATATATATATATATATATATATAAATATATATATATACACAGTACAGACCAAAGTTTGGAAACATTTACTATTTTTTAATGTTTTTTGAAAGAAGTCTCTTCTGCTCATCAAGCCCTGCATTTATTTGATCAAAAATACAGAAAAAAACAGTAATATTGTGAATATTATTACAACTTAAAATAATAGTTTTTCTATTTGAATATACTTTAAAAAAATAATTTATTCCTGTGATGCAAGCTGAATTTTCAGCATCATTACTCCAGCCTTCAGTGTCACATGTAACATCCAGTCTATCACATGATCATTTAAGAAATCAGTCTAATATTCTGATTTTATTATGAGTGTTGGAAACAGTTCTGCTGTCTAATATATTTGATCAATAAAAGGTTAAAAAGAACTGCATTTATTCAAAATAAAAAAAAAATTCGAATAATATATATTCTAATAATATATTTTCTTTACTATCACTTTTTTATCAATTTAACACATCCTTGCTGGAATAAAAGTATTGATTTTATTTAAAAAAAGAAAGAAAAAAAAAATTACTTACCCCAAATTACTGACCAGTAGTGTATATTGTTTATTACAAAATATTTATATTTTAAAAAACATACCTTTTTTTTTTTTTTTTTTTTTTACTTTTTATTCATCAAAGTATCCTAAAAAAGTATCACATGTTCTGAAAAAATATTAAGCAGCAGAACTGTTTCCAACTTTGATAATGAATCATCATATTAGAATGATTTCTAAAGGATCATGTGATAATGATCCTAAAAATTCAGCTTTGCATCACAGAAATAAATGATAATTTAAAGTATAATAAATTTAAAAACAATTATTTTAAATTGTAATAATATTTCACAATATTACATTTTTTCTGTATTTTTGATCAAATAAATGCAGGCTTGATGAGCAGAAGAAACTTCTTTCAAAAACATTAAAAATAGTAATGTTTCCAAACTTTTGGTCTGTACTGTATATATGTAAGAAGGGCAAAAAGGGCTTCTATAATGTGTGAGCTTTTTTTATTGGAGAAGATTTTTTAGGTGATGATAATAGTGAATGTAAATCAGAAGCAAATACATTATGGGGAAGTCGTGGCCTAGTGGTTAGACAGTTTGATTTCTAACCCTAAGGTTGAGGGTTTGAGTCTCGGGCTGGCAATACCACATCTGAGGTGCCCTTGAGCAAGGCACCAAACCCCCAACGGCTCCCCGGGCGCCGCAGCATAAATGGTGTGTGTTCATGGTGTGTGTGTGTGTGTGTTCACTGCTGTGTGTGTGCACTTTGGATGGGTTAAATGCAGAGCACGAATTCTGAGTATGGGTCACCATACTTGGCTGTATGTCATGTCACACTACAGTTGGTTTAAATTTAATGCTTTGTGAATATGGTATTTACCCAACAAATAAATGAAGTTTAAGACATCATCTAACTCCTTATTTCCAGACACATCACAGTGATACAAACAGAAATAATACCAACTGAAAAAAAAACACACAAGTATGCTGAAATAGGAACAGAAATAGGAACAGGAACAGAAGTAAAATAACTGAGAGAGAGATTCATCCACTTTTCTTAAAATGTAATTTTTTTCTGTGATGCACAGCTGTATTTTCAGCATCATTACTCCAGTCTTCAGAGTCACATGTTCTTCAGAAATCATTCTAATATTCTGATTTATTATCAGCGCGACTGTTGTGCTGCTTAATATTTTTTGGAACCTGTGATACTTTTTTTTAGGATTCTTTGATGAATAAAAAGTTAAAAAGAAGAGCATTTATTTAACATTTTAATCTTTTCTAACAATATACACTACAGTTGAAAAGTTTGAATGAACTTAAAACTTTTATTCAGTGATAGAAAAGATTTTATTGTTAGAAAAGATTTATATTTTGAATAAACAATGTTCTTTTTAACTTTTTATTCATCAAAGAATCCTGAAAAAAGTATCGCAGTTTCCAAAAAAATATTTGGCAGCACAACAGTTGATAACTCGAATAATAAATCTGCATATTAGAATGATTTCTGAAGATCATGTGACACTTTACACTGGAGTAATGGCTGACGGAAATTCAGCTTTGCATCACAGAAATAAATGATATTTTAAAGGATATTAAAATAGAAACCATTATTTTATATTGTAATAACATTTTGCAAGATTACTTTTTTCTTTTGTATTTTTGATCAAATAAATGCAGCCTTGATAAGCAGAAGAGACTTCTTTAAAAAACATTACAAGTCTTACTGATTCCAAACTTTTGAACGGCAGTGTATATATATATATAAAATTCTATAGCAACATATAGGTCCGGTTTCACAGACAGGGCTTAGCCTAAACCAGGATTAGTCCATAGCTCAATTAGGACATTTAAGTAATTTTTATAAACATGCCTTAGAAAAAAGCATAACTGGTGTGCATCTTAAGACACCGACATGTTTTAAGATCAGTCAGTGCAAATTTCTTTCAGTTGAAACAGCTCAGATTTACATTTTAGTCTAGGACTAGGTTGAAGCCTTGTCTGTGAAACCGGAGGATAAAGTCCAGCTAGTGCTGATGGGAAGGTCTCACCTGTTTCAATGGCTTGAGCCTCGTTGCTCTTCCACTGTTCAGCGACATCATTAGCCAGCGGATCATCAGGGTTCGGAGCGCTTAGCAGAGCCTGGATAGAGAGCAGCACTGTACGGATCTGAAGAGCCGGAGACCATTTATCTACAAGAGAGAAGAGACAGACGTGTGACCATTAACCTTATAAAGCCTAGCGCTTCATATCTGATACATAAAGACCTCTCTAAATGATCAAAACTCTGATCAAAAACCTGTCGCACACAATTTACTCCATGCCTTCTGTCATCTGATTGATAGTTAAGAGTTTTTTAGCAAGTAAACGGTCTTTTAGCATAATTGTACAAATGGCCACCTTCAAATCTGCTCCTCAGGATCTTTTGAGGAGCGTTTGTTTCCAGAAGCTTTACTTTCACTGTTGATCTTCACAAGCCTCCAGAACATCTCACATCTTTGGAGGAGCGTTTATTTCTTCATCTCTCAAACATCACTGGATTGCATTGCATTATATAATTTAAATTTAATCTTACTTAGATTACTGGAGATATAGAGTGATGGCTGATATTTATAGCATTTCATATCTGCTATAACTGTTATAAAGATCTCACTGATTTACATTACAAGCATCAGAATCTCATCATATAAATATCAGCATCTGCACCAAAGATTTGTGCTCAGTTTGAGCCTCTGAATAAAACTGAGCTGTTTTTTCCTCCATATTCTCACTATTTCAGACTATATGAGCCATAAAACCCTAATGGATCAAATACGATAAAAAACATAAAACATATGCTAATTTATTTTATATGTATTTTGTCTAAAGGTTTAATAAACTGGTTTATTCTGAAAAAAGCCAGGCTTATATGCCATAATATGCCAGGCTTTACAAACACTATAATCACCTTTCAGGATGTCCAGACAGATCCTGCCCAGCTTGTCCACATTGGGATGGTAGATTTTGGTCATGAATCGGACCTTGGGAGCAGCCATGGGATACTCCTCTGGGAGGAACAGCTCCAGTTTGAACGTCCCGCCCTCAAAAGGTGAATCCTGCGGCCCAGCGATCACCACATGGAAATATCGAGCGTTCCCCTCATCGGGCTCCGCTCTGATTCCAGGCACAGGCTCGGCCAACAAGCGCTGCGTCTCCTATCAAACACAGACACATGTAAAACACAACTCGAAATTCGAATGCATGAACTGATCACGCGTAAACCCTGAATACAATGCAAAACCCTTCAGATAAAAGCATCTGCCAAATGCATGAACGTTAATGCAATGATACTGATGAGCTTTACTTGGTTTTCAGTTGCATGGAAACAAAATGCATTTAGAAAGTACTGGCAGCTGCATTGAACACTTTTGATAAAGTTTGTTTCTAAAATGCTTTAAAAAATGGCACTTAGTAGCAAGCAAAATAAATATCCACAAACAGGTCTCTGTGTAAGAAATTATCAGTACTTGGTTTTTTTTTTTAAAGATGGGTTTATGCTCACCTTTCACAGTTTATAACTCCTGTGGCGTTATTTGAGCAATTATTTGATTTACACCAGTCTATTTGTGTGTTATAATCCATTAAATATAAACCAACGCCAAAATGGCAAGTGACTGTAAAGTGAACAGTGATTGGTCTGTTTAATTTTCAATCAGCAGGTCTAAGTGGGCGGTACTTGTCCGGAAAAAGCTGCAGTGTGGATCAGACTTGCTGACAAACAGAATTCTGGTATTGCAAGATTAGATTAGATTCGTGTAAACAAAACACAAACGGTGATGAATCTCTGTGTACTTCAAATTCGCTAACCACATATTTACGACACAGTCTTTCTTAACAATTCAATACATTTCCTGTTTGCATGCAATCTTTCATTGCACGGAGCATTCTGCTTTCACATTTCTGGTGTTTTCCAGCGCAGTGCGTGAGATCCGTATCTGTAAACACGTTCATGTGTCACGCACCCACAATCTCTCAGCTGACACTTACATTACTGGCTCAGTAATAAACCAGAAAGAGCTGATGCAGTTGCTCTTTCCATGAAGGCTTGATTCATATATTTGGTGCGCTGTGCATGTTTGAAACAGCGAGCGCGCGGGAGCCTCCCTGCTGCAGCGCGAGCACGTGCCGTTTTCTTTCATTTTTAACGCATCGCTTTCGCAGCGCCTACAAATACCGCCATGAAACGCACAAGAGAAACATTATGGGAGTTATACCTTAATAATCCTGCGGGGCAATCCAGCCATCTTGTTTTATTAATGCGGTTTGCGCCGTGGCCCGGTCCCTACTCCTCGCGTTGAGGTCGACAGCGCATGCGCGCAAGTCTTCCGGTAAAAAAACGTCATCGTCCGCTCCAATAGGTTTTCTGGGAAATGTAGTTTTCCCCCTACTTTTCTAATATTTGTTGTGTACATTTCGAATAGTTTTAATGTTTTCCCTCCTTAAAATATTGTACAATCTTATACATGCATTCTTATTTGTTTTAATACATTTGAAATCAATTACTAATTTTTTTTTTTTAATTTCATTATACATTATTTATTATGCATCTGTTATGATTATTAAATCCTTTCCTTCTTGTTTAATACATTTAAATCCATTATTACTTTTTAAACTTTATATTCATATTATTTATTTCTATCGTTTGTCACCATTGTCTACCCTTTCAGTGTTATTATTTTCTTGCGAAAAAGTACATTAACTGTCCTTGAGCCCTAAAAAGGCGCTATATAAACAAAACTTATTATTATTATTTCTTGTGCATGTTATAATTATTTTTAAATCCTTAATGAATAGCACTTTTTTATAACTATTGTTCCTGAAATGTGCTATATAAATAAACTTGACTTACCTAAGTTATTTATTAAATAAATAAAGTTTTACTTAACCAAATTATTCTGACTTTACAAAAAAAAATGTTTAATGTTTTAGACTACGCTGAGAAAAGCAAAGCAATTTATATATATATATATATATATATAAAAATGATTAAACGTTGATCAATATTTGATATAACGTAAGATATTTGGTAAAAAGTCAGACATTCAATTCATATTGTAAATGTTAACATATGAAATATTTAGAACTAGTTTTCATTTTCATGTTGTTGTGTTGTTGTCATTTTTACTATTTTTTTATATATATATGGCTACATTGTATTAACTTTTATTTAAATTTTAGTTAATGTAATGCATCAAGTTAAACTAAATGAAAATGATAAAAGTTGCCTTGGCAACTAGCTGAAATAAAAAAAATCTTAATTTAAAAATGTATTTAAAAAATCGAAAACATTTTTTATGTCTTTAGTTAATTCTGATATGATCAACCATGAATAAATGATAATACACAACACATTAAACCAATAGCTGAAGGGAGGTTTATTTAACGTGCAGCAGTTCATGTACAAAGAATATTAGAGAAGACAGAATAAACCCGGACTATCGGTCTTTGGGAGGATTTGGGTTTCTGCGTCTGGAGTGATACCTGTAGTAAAAACACAAACACAAACCAGTTCATTCACCTGAGACATGGCAGAATATGCTGTTTTTGTGGAGCACACAACGCAGACTCACTGTCCGACGGGGAACCAGCGGTGTTTGGTGGTGTAAAACATCTTACTGAGCTCCTCTACGGTCGGGGCCTGTTTCTTATTTAAAACCTCTTTCCCAAGTCTGGCTTTGAGCACCTGCTCGTGCGTCTCTGCGTGATCACTGACCGCGTCCGGCCTGACGATCGGCTACAACACACACACACACACACACACACACACACACTTATGCACAACATCTCCACAAATTGCTCTTCTGCACCAGCAGGAATATTGAGAAGCCATCATACACACCTGTGTGAGCTCATAGGGCACATCTCCTGTCGGGTGATAACACACTATTGTGTTTCCATCAGATGTCACTGCCACTTCCACATCACTGGAACACAACAGCAAGCAAAACAGTAACACTTCATCAGTTATGGATGAAGCTGGGCGTGCAGGGGCTGCTGATGCATCATTATACATTATAACTGAACAATGAAGTGTGCATTTATGAATGCACTCACCTGCTGTCATTAATGGATGAACCTCTGACAGTAGATCTGTTGTGAGATGACAGAAAAGTTCCTGCTGAAATTAAAGGGGGAAAAAAAGTAAACGCATACAAGCCAGAACAGCACAAAATCATTAGTTATTGAGGGCAGAGAGGCTGCAGACTCGGATTATTTATTAACCGAAATGTGAATGTTTATCATTGAGAGAGCTCACCTCCGAGCTGTCTGATATTTCTGCTGGTGTTCGCTGCTCGGTTACACAGGTTCGCCAGTCTGCTGATGTGACCCATAGACAGTAAGATGTGACCCGACGCCATGATGTGCACCGGAAGGGAAACGATAGACAGGAACGGAAGTTCAACTCCGCGGCTCAACTACGACAGGTTTTGCGAAATTTGCGGTCTTTATCATTACATTAATCCATGTATTAAAAAAAATATATTTCTTGTGTGTTTAGTTTTGTAACTGTTATCCGAACTGTCTTGTAATTCGACTCAAAATATGCCTTTTAAGTTTCAACGTTTTTTTTTTCTTAACATTAGAGCGCCCTCTAGCGGAGCTATTACAGACAATGCGCTACACAAATATCCCTCCGGGTAGGAAACAATTCGTGTCCGTTCAGATCCTAATGATCAATATTTAACAAAATTGCTTTATTTGATCGATTAAAAACAACAACATAGGCATAGTAAAGACTGGCAAAATAAATATAACAATAATAATGATATTTAAAGTGTGGTCACTCTCCGTAACCCATAGGAGACAGAGAAACACAGGTTAAAAAAACTCCGAAATGCAAAACAAATTTATTTTATTCAGATGTGTTGTGAAAATACTATTTAACAATTGTATCCAAATAATATAAACTATCTTGCTGTACCTCGCAGCCCACTTGGAGGCAGCGTTACAAACCACCGTTCTTAATATATATATATATATATATATATATATATATATATATATATATATATATATCTTTATCTTTAAAACTGCACTGTAAGGTAAATACAATTTAAATAGTTTTCTTTCGTTAAGATATGTGGTATTAATTGTTATTAATCTGGGTTTTTCATTTATTAACTTTGTTATGCGTGGAGCGCCCTCTGGCGGCCTAGATATCCGTTCCCAACATAACTATATTAAATGGATAATCACAGAGAATTAGGATAAAATAAAATCATCAAGCCAATTCGTATTCACTTAGATTCATGAAAGATAATATTTTAAAATGGCAAAAAATAATAATAAATAAATGTAAAAAAATTACAAACACCCGCAGTTCCGCAATACGCCACTGGAGGGCAGCGAACCACCGCGATAGGGATCGGTTTATTCATTAAGATAAAATAAATGGATAAAATAAAATCTATGAATTAGGATAAAATAAAACCATTAAACCAATTAGTTTTCACTAATATTTATGAACGATAATATTTAAAAATGGCGAAAATAAAAAAAACCGTATAAATACCCGCAGTACCGCAATACGCCACTGGAGGGCAGCGAAACACCGCCATTACAGATCGTTTTATTCATTAGGGAAAAAAAATGGATAAAACCAAATTTATGAATTAGGATAAAATAATGAAATCATTAAACCAATTAGTTTTCACTAACACTGATGAAAGATAATATTTTAAAATGGCGAAAAATTAACACCCGCAGTACCGCAATACGCCACTGGAGGGCACACCGCCAATACAGATCGATGTATTCAATAATTAACTTATGATAAAGCATTTGTTTTTCAGAATGGATCAGTTTGGAATCGTAAAATGATGACAGACATCATTCATAAATACAGAGTAAAACAACTGCCTTGGATTCTGTAGTTTATACTTTAAATTATTTATCATAATTCTTTACACACTTCCTAAAAAGAGGAAATATGGAGAGAAAATTCAATCGTCAAGATTCCTTCAAAGGAAACTGGCTTCAAACATTTGTCAAAGGCAGCACATATATATCAGAAGATATCTTTTGAGAAGATAAATCTGTTCTGTATTTTGACAGATGCTTATTTCATTCATTATGAATCGCTGGTTGATATGATTTTCAGTCTTCTGTGCGTCCCGTCGATGATTCGGTCTCACATAAAGTGGGTGGTTATGAGACGTCCATCTCACTGCCGGACGCTCCGGATACTGTATTTGCCACCAAACGTTCCCGACTTCTGAAAGCTTCCGCGACTGGAGATACAACAGATCACCGTTAGCAACAAACACACACAAACACACACAGATCCTCACGAGACGCCTGAGATTCACACCTGCAGCGACGTCGCTGATGTCCCAGACGCGCAGCCCGTCCTTCTGTCCTCCGAACGCATAGACGAACGGCAGATCCGGACAACAGGAGCCGCAGAACAAAACGCCCTGACAGAGAGACAGAGCTGTGTTATAAAGCCACGCCAGATGCTCCAGACGCTCAGAGCTGTGTCAGATACGCACCATCTTCATGTCTCTGGAGTGGATCAGGGCGGGTTTGTTTCCCAGGACGTCCCAGATCTTCACGTGTTTGTCTGCTGAAGACGTGACCAGACAGCCGCGGATCTGACTGCTCAGATCCATCCCTGAGAAAACACGCCTGCTATTATCATCAGAGACAGTCTTGAGATACTAGCATAGATTTTATTATTACAAAATAATTCATATTTAGTTTTTTCATGTTAATTTTAGTTTTTTTAGCTTTTTTTTTTTTTTTACATTTTTATTAATGTCTTTATAGCTTTTATTAAGTTTTATTTCAGTTTTTTTTTTTTTATTTCTTTTTATTGTTTTTCAAATGAAAATTTAAAATCAAACAGAATAAGCTGAAACACACACACACACACACATATATATATATATTTCAGGTAAAAAGCTTTTTTATGATCTGAGACTATTTTAGTATCACTGATATACTACTATATTTTTATAATGTGCAACTGAGTTATAATTTCATATTTGCATTTTTTATATATATAATTGGCAACTAACTGAAATAAAATAAGCTTTTTAAAATATTTTTTTTAAATAACAAAATTGTTGTATGGATTTAGTTTTATTAGCTATAATGATCTGAGTCTATTTTATGAGTTATTTAAATATAATCAATAGTATGCTACTATAGTTTTTAATC